>NC_064816.1:141453047-141477088 GCF_023721935.1 Panthera uncia | reverse complement strand
TCTACCCCTCCCCCGTTCATGCTGTGTCTCTCTCTGTCTCAAAAATAAATAAACATTAAAAAAATTAAAAAAAAAAACGTTTCTTAAAAAAAAAAATCAGGCCAATGTTCAGGTCAGCCAGAGAAAAGACTCTGCAAACCCCAGCTCCATGCGGTAATAGGTACCACTTTATTGGCAGGTGTCACCTGCACTGGACCCAGATCCACAACCATAGGTGTCACTCTGAACTTGCCCCACTCAGGGTCTTTTTGACTTTGGAGATCGGTTCTCTCTCTGTGTAGGTTTTTGAGGCCTGCTGATCTGTGAAATGAAGAGTCCTCTGTCTCTTAGCCATGTTAGTTCATGTGTCTGAGAGCTCCTTCAAGGGAAGGTAGGAGGCTGACCTCAACGGCTCTGGAGGAGGAGCTTCTTCATCCCAGAATCTTCTCTTTGCTCCCTCTAATGGCCCTGCTCAGGAAAAGGCTAACCCTATGCACGTACAGACAAACTTAGCCTGCAGATGGCACTGGAAGGGCAGAGGGGAAAGGAACTAGCATCTACTGAGCAGACCTGTGTACCAGGTATGCAATGGAAATCACCTTGTTCCACCCTCAAAGCACACGGGAGCCGGCCTCTGGCTCCCTTTCACAAGAACACGTGCACAAACATGGATACAATGCACAGCCGCCGTTGAAAGAAACCGTTCTTGCTAGTCATCTGCGTGCCTCATGTTACATAACGTGTGCATTCCTAAGGTGAAGCTGAATGAAGCTTCACCTACACAAGGTGTTGTCTGAAATCAGAAAGCACATAATCCAAATTGGTTTATTTTTTTCTTGTCTCAAAAAGTCCAGAATCTGGCAAAGTTGGAATGAAATCCTTCCACTGGGAATAGAAAATAGAAAATGAAACACTTGCTTGTAGATGACTAGTAGTTTCCCTGATTGATACTAGAATATACAAAATTGAAGAATGCAGAATGTATAAAACGGAATCTGTAATAAATGAATATTAAAAGTGACGCAAAACCACACACGCACAACGTGTGCCCTGCCGGTGCTACAGTGCAGGTGTGGCCCCGGATCGAAGGTGTTCCTGGGAAGCAGGTCAGGAATGAGAGTCCGTAGCCCAGGCTTTCTTCACAGGACTTCCTAGTTAATTGCTGACTTAGCTGAGCGCCTCGGTGCTTTCCACCAGGGCTCCTGTGAATTCTTCTTACTCTTCTTGCAAGTTCCAAAACCAGATGCCACTTTTATGGAAAAGTCTAATCACTGTGGAATCTAATGTATGTTCCACTTTCACGTCCAGATATCCTCCTTCCTGTTTAATTTACAGCATCCCCATGACTCACCTCTCGGTTATGGTCTGTAAGGCACCACACCCTTTCTGGTCCCGCCTATTCATATTGCTAAGTGTTTTCAACTTTAGATAAAAGCACTTATGAGTTATATTAATAATATGGAGACACTAAAAGAGACTTGTATTACAAACACCAAACAATAAATGCGAAGCTAGATTTTCTTAAGCCTGTGTGCTTGCCTCCCACACCCCACGCCCCATAGGCTATACTTACGAAGTTTTCTGCACTTTTATGGCATGAGACATGCCTGGAAAATTCATCATCAGATAGCATGTGCCTAGTCAAATATTTGTCTGTTCTAACACTTTACATTCTTTTCGAATTAATAAAAAGGGGCAATGAGAAGTGAAACCTAGATATTTAATAAGCAGTGGAATGAGCAAACTAGTGACCAAGAAAGCAATGAAAACCGTTCTTTTCGAAATTTCTGAATAAGTTCCCAACATTCGCCCACTTTGATGCTACTATAAATCAATGTACATAAAATCCACACTTCAAATAACTTGTTGTAGGCATCTGTCTCCCTTCTCCTTTCCCAACCTAATAGAATACCAATTCTGTTCAGAGGATGAGAGAAAATACTTCCCATTAAAGATACTTGCCCAACACACAGGGTGGCCTTGTGACAAACACCTGATCCAAGCACTGCTTCTACTTCCTACCTTGAGTGTAATATGAAGCCCGGCACTGCAGCAGCCATCTTGTAACCATGAGGTGATAAGCATATGAGAAAATTGGCCTGTTACAGGCAAAGGATGGCAGAGAAATATGGTGGGCCCTGGGTCCAAGATGGCACCATTGCCTCCTTTACCAGCCCTGGACTTTTATTGCTTGAAATAAATATCTACCACAATTATTTAAGCCACTGTTAATGTGGTTCTTTGTTGCTTGAAGCCAAGTGCAATAGTAACCACTATAATCTTGCACACATCTTAGCTTCTGTTTCTAAATATTACAATTAAATGTTTATCTCAAATTCAGAGAGAAGCTAAGTAGCTGTGTATCTCATTTTGGGTCTAGACTTTGAGTTCTATAATAATCTGTTGTATTCCTTAGTCAGCTCCAGCTAAATAAATACCAGAATAAAATGTAAAACAAAACAAAACCCAAGACGACAAATACATTTAAAAAATGACTGGGTGTCAGGATGAAAGACAACTACATATAAAATCATCAATTGTACCCTCTAGATTGGCAAAATCACTGAGTCTGACAACACTGGTCCTGGCAAGGTTGGAGGGAAATGGGATCTCTCACAAATCACTGGTGAGTGGGTGAGCAGGTGTAAGTACTTTGGAGAGCAGTTTCCTACATCGAGTAACATTGATGATGACCATACCTGATGACCCAGAAAGTCTTGTACATGTGCACAAGAGATCTATAGAAGAATGTTTGCTGTAGCACTATTTTATAGCAATGAAAGCCTAGAGATCTTGAGGTGTCCATCAATAATTGCATGGATGAAAACATCGTGGTACAGTCTTAAGACATTAAAACCAACCAAAACAACACCCAGCCCTATACTTCAATATGGGTAGATTCATTGGTATGCTGCAACCATCTCACGAGAGCCAATTATTAAACTCTTTGGAACTTTACGGGCTGGTTAATATTATATCAGTAGCTTGAGATCGGCCATGTTAGGAGTATCTTCATACAACACAGAAGTTAGCAAAAACTATAAATAACCCTCCCTTTCCCCTACAAGAGCTGGTAGTTAAATATTTACCAGCACATCACTGGCTAGTTTCAAAAAACAGTATTTATTTCAAAGACAAGCTGCAGAATGATAACTGCATGGTAGCATATATTTAAAGCTTAAAAAATGTAAGGAAATGTTACATATTCATAATATTTATCAATAGTAATAAACTATATTCTAGAAGGATAAATACCAAACTTGTGATAGTGATTCTCTCTGGAGAAGGGGGCCATGTAACAGCTGTGGTGAAGGGGAAGAGGAAGCTTGAACTTTTTATCCATTGCTTTGTATTTTCTTTTAAAATATCTAACTAAAGCCAAAAAAGAAAAAAAAATGTTAATTTGTCCATAATGGGTGAGAAGTATGAAAATGTTTATTTTCTGTGCATATCTATTTAAATTTCAAAATGAAAAAGGCAAAAAAAAGTGGGGGTCAAAAGAAAATTTGCATATCATATTTCATTGGCTTCAAGACCTCACTGACTTGAGATGCACTATTTATATATCACTAGAAAAAATTTTTAAATTTGCCATTTAAATTATGTTGATGGGAAAATATTTTTTAATTTTTTTTAAAGTTTATTTATTTTGAGAGAGAGAGAGAGAGAGAGAGAGAGAGAGAATCCCAAGCAGGCTCTGCACTGTCAGCATGGAGCCTGATATAGGGCTCGAACCTGCAAACTGTGAGATCATGACTTGAGCCAAAACCAAGAGTCGGACACTAACCGACTCAGTCACCCAGGTGCCCAAATGAAAAAAAAAATTGTTTTAATTATGTTGATGAGAGTATGCAGAATTATATATTGCTGGTAGGAATGTAAAATGGTACAGCCACTGTAAAAAAAAAAAAAACAAAACCAAAACCTTGACATTTCTTCAAATATTTACACATAGAATTACATATCACCTGTCAATTTCACACCTAGGTATATACCGAGGGAATTGAGAGCATATATTCAACAATTTGTACACAAATGTTTGTAGTGCCATTATTCATGAGAGTAAGAAGATGGAAAAAACCCACTGCCCATCAACTGGGGAATAGATAAATAAAATGTGGTTCATACCCACTAGGGTGGCTAGAATCAAAAGACAGATAATAAGTGTTGGCGAGGATGTGGAGAAATTCAAACTCTGGTACATTGCTGGTGGGAATGTAAAATGGTGCAGCCACTTTGGAAAATGGTTTGGTGGTTCGTCGAAAAGCTAAACACAAAGTAACCGTATGACCCAGAAATTCCACTCCCCAGTATATACTGGAGAAGTGAGAACACGTAGCCTCAAAAAGATTGCACACGAGTACTCATGGCGACATTATTCTTATAGCCAAAAAGTGGAAACAACCCAAACATGTATCACCTGATGAATGAATGAACAAACATTTTCTAGGGGCACCCGGGTGGCTTAGTTGGTTGAGTGTCCAACTCTTGGTTTTGGCTCAGGTCATGATTCCAGTGTTGTGGAATTGAGCCCTGTGTCAGGCTTTGGGCTGAGCATGGAGACTGCTTAAGATTCTCTCTCTCTCCCTCTGCCCCTCTCCCCCACTCATGCACATTCTCTCTAAAATAAAATTAAAAAAAAAAAAACTGTTGGGGCGCCTGGGTGGCTCAGTCGGTTAAGCATCCGACTTCAGCTCAGGTCACGATCTCGCAGTCCATGAGTTCGAGCCCCGCGTCAGGCTCTGGGCTGATGGCTCAGAGCCTGGAGCCTGCTTCTGATTCTGTGTCTCCCTCTCTCTGCCCCTCCCCTGTTCATGCTCTGTCTCTCTCTGTCCCAAAAATAAATAAACGTTAAAAAAAAAATTAAAAAAAAAAAACTGTTTTGAATGTGTTCTATCCATACAATGGAATATTATTCAGCCATAGAAAGAAGTGAGGAATTGATACACGCGACAACATGGATGAACCTTAGAAACATTATGCCAAGCAAAATAAGCGAGACACAAAAGGCCACATGTTGTATGATTCCATTGATAGAAAATGTCCAGAGCAGGCAAATTCCAGAGGCTGAAAGTAGATTAGTGATCGCCCCCTGGTGATCCTCCACTAGGAGGATGGGGAGTGGGGAGTGGGGAGTGACTGCTTATCAGGGTTTCCTGTTCTGAGATTAGTGCTGGTGGGACTAATGCACTGTGGATGCACTAAAAAGCCACCAGATTGTACAGTTTAAAATGGTCAGTTTTATGTTATACGGATTTTACCCCCAAAATCATTTAAACTATGTCATCACGGACTTTAAGATGATATCGATGTCAGAGACAGTACGGGAAATGTAGTGATATAGTGATGTAGCGATGAAACGTGATATATTTGATTGCATGGAAACGTGAGGCTTCTATACAAATAGCGTTAGATCAATTAGGCAGTGAGTTCGCTGCATTTGATAGAAAAAACCCGTGATAACAGTGACTTAAACAGGTTAGAAGCTTATTTTTGTTTCACACAGATGAAGTCCTAATGTGTACAGGCCAGGGCCCATGAGCTATCTCCATGGTTTGTTTAGGGACAGATTTCTATATTCTATATTCAATATTTGGCTTACAACATCAGAGTTACTTTATTGTCCAAGATGGCTGCTAGAGTGCCAGCCATCATTTCACATTCCAGGTGTGCAGCAGAAAGAGGGGAAAGGACAAAATATCCTCCAACTAAGTCAACTCTCTTTGAGTAGAATAAAGGTATTTTTTTTTTCCAACTTTTTTTTTTTTTTAATTTATTTTTGGGACAGAGAGAGACAGGGCATGAATGGGGGAGGGGCAGAGAGAGAGGGAGACACAGAATCGGAAACAGGCTCCAGGCTCCGAGCCATCAGCCCAGAGCCCGACGCGGGGCTCGAACTCACGGACCGCGAGATCGTGACCTGGCTGAAGTCGGACGCTTAACCGACTGCGCCACCCAGGCGCCCCTAGAATAAAGGTATTAAATGAATGCTCAGATATCCATAAAATGGAAAAATCTCTATGAAGGCAATACGTATGTTTTGTTTATCAATTCATTCTCAGTACCTAGCACAAGACACAGCACATTAAAAGCAGTAAATTTTAAAAAAAAAAGTGTGAAGTGAATAGATGCATGCATGGAAATGGATAAATGCATCATCATACAACCATTTAAATATTTTTGACCGACAATGCCCTCACAAACATGTTGAACGTTCCTCAAACCCAGCGGACTGTCCATAAGAAATGTGGCAAGCACACGTATGTCCTCTTTAGTAAGCTGTCTGTTCACATCTTCTGCCCATTTTTAAATTGGATTACTTGTTTTCAGAGTGTTGTATCAGTTCTTAATATATTTTGGATACTAACCATTTATCAGATATGTCATTTGCCTCATTCTGTAGGTTGCCTTTTAGTCTTTTTCATTATTTCCTTCATTGTGCAGAAGCTTTTTATTTCGATGTAGTCCCAATAGTTTATTTTTGCTTTTGTTGTCCTGGCCTCGGGAGACATAGCTAGAAAGATATCGTTATAGCCAATGTCAGAGAAATTACTGCCTGTGCTGTCTTCTAGGATTTTTACGCTTTCAGGTCTTACATTTAGGTCCTTAATCCAAATTGAGTTTACTTTGTGTATAAAGTAAAAAAGCGGTCCAGTTTCATTCTGTTACATGTCGATGTCCAGTTTTCCCAGCACCATTTGTTGAAAATAGTCTTTTTCCCATTGCGTATCCTTTCCTGCTTTGTCAAAGATTAATTGATCATATAATCGTGGGTTTGTTTCTGGGCTATCTATCCTATTCCATTGATCTATGTGTCTATTTTTGTGCCACTGCCATACTGTTTTGATTACTACCGCTTTGTAATATACCTTGCAGTATCTCTTGTCTGATTGCTGTGGCTCAGACTTCCCGTAATATGTGGAATAAAAGTGGTGAGAGTGGACATCCTTGTCTTATTCCTGACCTTAGGGGAAAAGCTCTCAGTTTTTCACCGTTGAGTATAACGTTAGCTGTAAAAACTCACTCTTTAAATGTGAAGACAGTTGTAAAGCTTACCACAGGAAAGTTGTCCATCTGTCAGAACAGAGTAATTATCTGCTTCCAGATCCACCCCGGATCACTTGCAAATGATTAGAATGAACTTAGCACTTCTCAGCATAATTCACAGCCACCGCCATTCCAGAACTGTTTCATATTTTCCCACTGTTATAATCTTCTTAAAAAAATTTTAATGTTTATTTTTTGAGAGCGAGAGAGACAGTGAGTGAGTTGGGGAGGGGCAGAGAGAGAGGGAGACACAGAATCTGAAGCAGGCTCCAGGCTCTGAGCCGTCAGCACAGAGCCTGATGTGGTGCTCGAACTTGTGAGATCATGTGAGATCATGACCTGAGCTGAAGTCAGTCGCTGAACCAACTGAGCCACCCAGGTGCCCCACCCACTGTTATAATCTAAATTGTGTCCCCACCACCAAAAAAAAAAAAAAAAAAAAAATCATATGTTGAAGTCCTAAACCTCAATACCCCAAAATGTGATTATTTGTAGATAGTCTTTAAAGAGACAATTAACTTGGGGCACCTGGATGGCTCAGTTGGTTGAGCATCTGACTCTTGATTTTGGATCAGGTCGTGATCCTAGGGTCGTGGGATTGAGCTCCATGTTAGGCTCTGCACTGGGCATGGGGCCTGCTTAAGATACTGTCTCTCTCTCCCTCTGCTCCTCTCCCCTGCTTGCGCCCTGGGCTTTCTTTCTCTCTAAAATAAAAATAAGAGGAAAAAATAAAAATGCAATGAACTTAAGTGAGGTCATTAGGGAGGCCCTAATCCAATCTGACTGGTGTCCTTGTAAGAAGAGGAGATAAGGACACAAACGTGCCTCGAGAGACCATGGTAAGACACAGAGAGAAAACAGCCATCCACAGGCCAAGGAGAAAGGCCTCAGAAGAAAGCAACTCTGTTAAGACCTTGATCTTGGACTTCTAGCCCCCAGAATTGTGAGAAAATGAATTTTGTTGTTTAAGCCAACGCGGTCTGTAGTACTTTGTTATGGCAGTTCTAGCAAACGTACCCATTCATCACGTTAATTAGATGTTTGGTGGCTGTGATGGTTAACTTTATGTGGCAACTTGGCCAAGCTGTGGCGCCTGCTTGTTTGTTCAAACATCAGCCTAGATGTTGCTGTGAAGGTATTTTCAGATATAATTAACATTTGAATCTGGTAGACTTTGTATAGAGCAGATTACCCTCTGCCAGGTGGGTGGGCTTCATCCTATCAGTAGAAGGCCCTAAATAAAAAGACTGAGGTCCTCTGAAGAGGAAGGAATTATGACCCTAGACTGCCTTCAGACTCAAGACTTACAACATCCACTCTTGCCAGAATTTCCAGCCTACCCGCCCTGCAGAGACTGGATTTGCAACCAAATCCTTAAAATGAATCTCACCTCCCACTCCCACTCGACACATACTATTGGCTCTGATTCTTAGAAGAACCCTAATAAGTGGACTGTTAACTAATAACTGAAGACTGATATTCCATCACTTAATTAATGCCACACTCTTTGTTTTATGTAAAATATATGTTATTTCCAAATTTGTGAATTGAAGAGTTGGTCAAATACTGGCTTCCAAGCAAATTAATTCATCAGCATGCTGTTTGTTTTTAGGTTTTAATAATGACATTGAGCTTTGTAGGGGAAGTCATCAGAGAGCCAGGAGGAATGAGGAGAGAGATCACTCATCCAGATGCCTTACAATTTACGCCCACGATGTGCTGACAGCCAGTAAATTCCAACAGAATGAACAATTATAGTTATAATTTTAAAACTGCTTTGTTATGAGCATCCATCCCACTCTTGCCTTTTGATCCTGCCTAATCTTGTCCTGCCCTGTACCTTTACTGCCTCACTTCTTCAGAAATGGCAGGTTTTCTTTCTTCTCTGTTATACACATAAACTAAGCTACTAATCCAGAAAGAAGTCAGCTACAGATGTAGAGGGTTTAGCCAGGGCAAGAAACAAAGATGTGAGACATGAGAGTCAGTGAGAGTCAGGCAAGTCTGGGGACAGTAAGGAGTGTGGAGCACATGCAGGGCAGGGTGTGTTGGGAAGTTAGGGGTGGGTGCGGAGGATGGCTCCCTACTCGCCTGCAACCAGGAACAAGCTGGGTGACCTGATGGATCGCGAGTTAAAGAAAGCCAACAGAACTACATAGGTTGCACTCATGAGATTGGCTTTCCTGTCACCTTGCCCTAAAAGTCACTGTCAAAAAGCTTTCTTCCCTAACATACCTATGAATTTCTACATTTGAGGCTCCCTGTGGAGGTGGGGGAGTATGTAGACCAACCAACAGGCACCTTGGCCCTGATGAAGAGTGATATGCATGGGGTAGAGCCAGCGACGCACTGGTCTTTGAAACAAGATACGAGGCAGCCCACAAGGTGGACGCCAGAACTTTTTGGGAAGTCTTGCTCACCACAGCACTGAGAAGCAGTGCTGTCCAAGAGGACTTTCTGCAGTGATGGACATATTTTACATCTGCACTATCCAATATGGTGGCCTCTAGCCCCACGTGGCCACTGAGCACTTGAAATGTTGCTAATGAGACTGCACAACTGAATTTTAAACTTTATGTAATTAAAATAGCTACCTGTGGTTAGTGGCTACCATATTGGACAATGTAGCCACGTGGTCTCCATAACACGCTGATTGATGATTCTCCCAACATACAGTTTGGGACATATGGAATATAGAAATACCTCATATTTGAAATAAGAGTGGAAGAATATCAAGCAAGAAAATTGTTTAGCATTTGATTCTCAACATGAGTGGGTACCACAACCCCATTAGTTCATATTAGGAAGGAAATGTGCTAGGCTAAACCAGAGATTCAGCAGTTCTGGGGCAACACTCTGCTTCCTTCTCTTAATGACTAGGAGCCACTCAGTTAGCCTTGATGGGCCTTCCATGTTTTTCTAAACAGCTCAGGGGCGGGGAGGAATGCTTTCTCCGGGTGTTTTTGTGTTTTTTTTTTTTAGGAAAAAGACTAGAACCATTATAAACATCATAAGCCATTTTAACAAATGCAAAGTACCCCCCATTATAAATTATAATGAAGATGTTACTTATTTGATTTCCCCTTTGGGGGGTGGGGAGGGTATGAAGCACTATTTGAATATAACATGGAAGTCGTTCAACAGTATCATTACAGCTGAGTCTTTTAAGAGAGTAGGGGACTACACAACCTGATCTCAAGGTAAGAAAGGTACCGTTTGGCTTTACCTGCCAGTTTTTAAGAGAACTATTTCAGACCGAAAGGGAAATGAGTGGTTGCAGCAGCCCCTATGACCAGCTTTCAAGTAATGATTATGACTTGAATCATTTCTGAGAAATAAGTGAACAAATTCTTCCACTTTGCTTGATTATGATCAACTCCATCTGCTCGTGCCCATGAGAAGTCTCCATCCCGCATTGTTTTGGAAATGGTCCCCCTGAGTCAGGCTGAGTAATCATAGTTAATAAGTTTGGTTTCCTTCTCGTTTATTTTTCACTCCATCCTCTGTACCTACCCTTAATTTTTTTTTCTTCCTTTAGAGCTGCTTGAGCACATGAGTATGATGCTTCATCCTAAAGAGCAAGAAAGAAATTTCCTTGTGAGGGAAGGCACTCCACGAGGAATAGGGTGTCACATAATTTATTGTCCAAATTGACATGTTAGAGAATAAAAGTGGTCCCTTTTTTTTTTTTTTTTAATTTTTTTTTTTTCAACGTTTTTAATTTTTATTTTTGGGACAGAGAGAGACAGACAGAGCATGAACGGGGGAGGGGCAGAGAGAGGGAGACACAGAATCGGAAACAGGCTCCAGGCTCTGAGCCATCAGCCCAGAGCCCGACGCGGGGCTCGAACTCACGGACCGCGAGATCGTGACCTGGCTGAAGTCGGACGCTTAACCGACTGCGCCACCCAGGCGCCCCAGTGGTCCCTTTTAATAATCATGTTGGGGCAACGGGTATAAGCTGGTCACCTTAACTAGAGAAATAAAAAACATGGAAATGTGATCAACCTAGTTAATTATCAAAACAAAATGAAAATGAGTCCAGATTGGCCAAAACAAAAAAGTACAGTACCAAATGTTGGTAAACCACCATTTACCTGTTACCTTGGAAAACCAAGGTAAACGTTGACTGGAACTCATACTGTTGGGAGTATGATTTACAACCACTTGTGAAAAGAGTCTGACGTTATCAAGTAAAGATGACCACGCACATATCCTATAATTTGGCAATTCCGTGAGACATGTACTAGAATATTCATAGAAATATTGTTTATAAAAGCCTAAAACTGGAGACAGCACCATTATACCTACACATTAAAATGAACATATTTAAGTAATAGCTACATGCTACCACTGTGAAGTTAGTTAACAACTTTATCATGTTTCATAACTGTCATTTTGTACGTGTGATGGGAACAATTCAGATCTAGTCTCTTAGAACTCCTTAAAGTCTGTAATACAGTATCATTGATTATAAATCACTATGCTGTGCATTAGCTCTTTGGGACTTGTTTACTAGTTCCCAGTTTGTACCATTAAACAGCCTATTACCAATTTCTTCACCCCCTGGCATCTGGTAACCACTATTCTATTCTCTTACACATGTACCACAACTTTTTTATGCATTCATCTGTTAACCAGCACTTAGCTTGTTTCCATGTTTTGGCTTTTGCAAATAATGCTACAATGAACATGGGGGTGTGTATGTCTCTTTGAGCTCCTGTTTTCATTTCCTTTGGATCTATACCCAGAAGTGGAATTACTACATCGTATGGTAGTTCTAGTTTTAATGTTTTAAAGGAACCTCCAGACTGTTTTCCACAGTGGCTGCACCAATTACATTCCCACCAACAGTGGGAATTACAATTACATTCCCACCAACATAAGGGTTCCCTTTTCTCCACGTCATTGCCCACATTTGCTATGTCTTGTCTTCTTGATGGCAGCCATTCTAGTAGATGTGAACTGATATCTCATTGTGGGTTTGATCCACATTTCCCTGATGATTAGTGATGTTGAGCATTTTTTCCTGTACCTGTTGGCCATTTGGATTTCATTTTTATTTAGTCCCTCTACCTGTTTTTTGAAATAGGATTGTTTGTTGTTGTTGTTGAGTTGTATGAGTTCTTTATATATTTTGGATATTAATTCCTTATATGTGATATATAGCTTGCAAATATTTTATCCCATATTGTAGGTTGCCTTTTTATTTTGTTGATTGGTTTTTTTTTTTTACTTTACTTCTTTAGTCTCTGTGCCCAATGTGGGGCTCAAACTCATGACCCCAAGATCAAGAGCCCCACAGTCTTCCAACTGGGCCAGCCAAGTGCCCCTTGTTGATTATTTTTTACTGTGCGGAAGTGTTTTACTTAATGTAGTCCCACTTGTTGATGTTTGCTTCTGTTTTTTTGGTGTCATATCTAAAACACCATTGCCCAGTCGTGTCAAGGAGTTTTTCCCTCTGTTTCCTTCTGAGTTTTATGGTATCGGGTCTTATGTTTAACTCTTGAATCCATTTCAAGTTAATTTTTGTGAGTGGTGTTACACTGGGATCCAATTTCATTTTTCTTTCTGCGAGTGGTTATCCAGTTTTCCCAACATCATTTGTTAAAAAGACTATCCTTTCTCCATTGAGTGTTCTCAGCTCCCTTGTCAAACGTGTGGAGATTTATTTTTGGACTCTCTATTCATTGCTTCATTGGTCTATATGTATATTGCCAGTACCATACTGTTTTAATTACTGTAACTTTGTAGTAGTTTGAAGTCAGGAAATATGATGCCTCTGGCTTTGTTCCTCTTTTTCCTGATTGCTTATGCTATTCAGGATCTTTTGTGTTCTGTACACATTTTAGGAATTTTTTTCTATTTCTTAAAAAAAAGCCTTTGGAATTTTGATACAAATTATATTGAATCTATAAATGGCTTTGGTTAGTATAGGTATCTTACATATATTAATTCTTCCAATCTGTGAACATGAGATATCTTTTTATTTGTGTCTTCTTCAGTTTCCTTCATCAAGGTCTTGTATCTTTCATTGCACAGATCTTTCACTTCTTTGGTTAAACTTATTCGTAAGTATTTCATTGTTTTTTTGATGCTATTTTAAGTATTTTACTTTGTTTTATTTTATTTTTATTAATGTTTTCAGGAATAGAGTTTAGTGATTCATCACTTACATATAACACCCAGTGCTCATTCCAGCAACTGTCTTCCTTAATGGCCCTTCCCATTTTGCCCCTCCTTCCACCCAATACCCTTCCAGCAACTGTCAGTTTGTTCTGTGTTTTTTATAAAATTTTTTTTAACGTTTATTTATTTTTGAGACAGAGAGAGACAGAGCATGAACGAGGGAGGGTCAGAAAGAGGGAGACACAGAATCTGAAACAGGCTCCAGGCTCTGAGCTGTCAGCACAGAGCCCGACGCGGGGCTCCAACTCACAAACCACGAGATCATGACCTGAGCCGAAGTCAGCCACTTAAGTGACTGAGCCACCCAGGCGCCCCTGTTCTGTGTTTTTAAGAGTCTCTTATGGTTTGTCTCCCTCTCTTTTTATAGTATTTTTGCTTCCTTCCTTTATGTTCGTCTGTTTTGTATCTTAAATTCCACACATGAGCGAAGTTATATGATAGTTGTCTTTTCTCTGGCTTATTTCACTTAGCATAATACACTCAGTTCTATCCACATCATTGTAAATGGCAAGATTTCATTCTTTTTGATCACTGAGTAATATTCCATTGTTTATATATATCACTTTTTCTTTATCCATTTATCAGTAGATGGCCATTTGGGCTCTTACAATACTTTGGCTATTGTCGATAGTGTTGCTATAAACACTGGAGTGTTTGTGCCCCTTCGAATCAGCACTCCTGTATCCTTTGAGTAAATACCTAGTAGTGTAATTGCTGGGTCGTAGGGTAGTATTATTTTTAATTTTTTGAAAAACCTCCATACTGTTTTCCAGAGTGGCTGCAACAGTTTGCATTCTCACCAGCAGTGCAAAAATGTTTCCCTTTCTCTGCATCCTCGCCAACATCTGTTTGTTTCCTGAATTGTTGATTTCAGCCATTCTGACAGGTGTAAGGTGGTATCTCATTGTGGTTTTGATTTGTATTTCCCTGATGATGGGTGATGTTGAGCATTTTCATGTGTCTGTTAGCCATCTGGATGTCTTCTTTTGAAAAGTGTCTATTCATGTCATTTGCCCATTTCTTCACTGGATTATTGGTTTTTTGGGTGTTGAGTTTGATAAGTTTTTTATGGGTTTTGGATGCCAACCCTTTATCCAATATGTCATTTGAAAATATCTTCTCCCATTCCATTGGTTGCCTTTTAGTTTTCTTGATTGTTTCCTTTGCTGTGAAGAAGCATTTTATTTTGATGAGGTCCCAATAGTTCATTTTTGCTTTTGTTTCCCTTGCCTCAGGAGACACGTCTGGTAAATAAGTTGCTGTGGTCGAGGTCAAAGAGGTTGCTGCCTGCTTTCTCCTCTAGGATTTCGAGAGCTTCCTGTCTTACATTTAGGTCTTTCATCCATTTTGAGTTCATTTTTGTGTATGATGTAATAAAGTGGTCCAGGTTCATTCTTCTGCATGTCGCTGTCCAGTTTTCCCAACACCATGTGCTAAAGAGACCGTCTTTATTCCATTGGATATTCTTTCCTGCTTTGTCAAAGATTAGTTGGCCATATATTTGTGGGTCCATTTGTGGGGTCTCTACTCTGTTCCATTGATGTACGTACCTGTCTTTGTGCCAGTACCATACTGTTTTGATGATTACATCAAATGATGTAATTTGATGATTACTGTTTTGAAGATGTAATACATCTTCAAGTCGGAATTGTGATGCCTCCTCCTTTGATTTTCTTTTTCAGGATTGTTTTGGCTATTTGGGGTCTTTTCTGTTTCCATACAAATTTTAAGATTGTTCTAGCTCTGTGAAGAATGCTGGTGTTGTTTTGACAGGGATTGCACTGAATATATAGATTGCTTTGGGTGGTATGGACATTTTAAAAATATTTGTTCTTCTAAGCCATGAGCATGGAATGTGTTTCCATTTCTTTGTGTCTTCTTCAATTTCTTTCATAAGCTTTCTATAGTTTTCAGCATACAAATCTTTTACCTCTTTGGTTAGGTTTATTCCTCGGGATTTTATGGGTTTTGGTGCAATTGTAAATGGGTTTGATTCCTTGATTTCTCTTTCTACTGCTTCATTGTTGGTGTGTAGAAATGCAACCAATTTCTGTACATTAATTATATCCTGCAACTTTGCTGAATTCATGGATCAGTTCTAGCATTTTTGGTGGGGAGTCTTTCGGGTTTTCCACATACCGTATCATGTCATCTGCTAAGAATGAAAGTTTGACTTCTTCCTTGCTGATTTGCGTGCCTTTTATTTCTTTGTGTTGTCTGATTGCTGAGGCTAGGAATGCCAACACTATGTTGAACAACAATGTTGAGAGTGGACATTCCCGTCCTGTTCCTGACCTTAGTGGGGAAAGCTCTCAGTTTTTCCCCACTGACAATGATATTAGCTGTAGGTCTTTTGTATATGACCTTTATGATCTTGAAATTTGTTCCCTCTATCCCTACTTCCTTGAGGATTTTTATCAAGAAAGGATGCTGTATTTTGTCAAATGCTTTCTCTGCATCTATTGAGAGGATCTTGTGGTTCTTGTCCTTTCTTTTATTGATGTGTGTATCACGTTGATTGATTCGCAGCTATTGAACCAGCCCTGTAGCCCAGGAATGAATCCCACTTGATCGTGGTAAATAATTCTTTTAATGTGTTGTTGGATTCAGTTTGCTAGTAGGCATATGATTGTTTATAGTAGTTTCTTATGGACCTATGTGTTTCTCCAGTGTCAGTCATAATGTCTCCTGTTTCATTTATGATTTTATTTGGGTCTTGTTTTTTTCTTAGTCTTGCTAAAGGTTTGTCAATTTTCTTGATCTTTTTGAGAAACCAGCTCTTAGTTTTGTTAATTTTCTCTGGGTTTTTTTTTGTTGTTGTTTTTTGGGTTTTTTTTTTTGGGGGGGGGGTCTCTATTTCATTTATTTCCAGTCCGATCTTTGTGATTTCCTTCCTTCCACTAATGGCAGGGCTAGTTTGTTCTTCCTTTTCCAGTTCTTTGAGGTGCAAAGTTAGGGTTCGCTTTTTTTTTAGATCTTTCTATTTTCCTAACATATACATTTATTACTCTAAACTTCTCTCTCAAGACTGCTTTTGCAGCTCTCACAGGTTTTGCTATGTTGTGTTTCCATTTTCAATCGTTCTGAATATCTTGATTTCTTCTTTGACTCACTGGTTGTTCTGGTGTGTGTTGTTTAATTTTTACCTATTTGTAGATTTTCCTGCTTTCCTCCTGTGATTTCTAATTTCATACCATTGTGATCAAAAAAGATAGTTAGCATGATTTCAATCTTCTTAAATTTGGTCAGACTTGTTTTGTGCCCTGTAGTATGGTCTATCCTGGAGAATGTTTCTTATGCACTTGAGAAGAATGTGTATTTGCATTTAATCAATGGAATGTTTCGTACGTGTCTGTTAGGTCAATTTGATCTAATGTATCATTCAAGTGTATCGTTTCTTTGTTGATTTTCTTTCTGGATGATATATCAATTGCTGAAAATAGGATAGTGAAGTCCCCTATGATTTTTATATTGTTGTCTATTTCTCCCTTCAGATCTGTTGGTATTTGCTTAATATATTTCAATTAAAAGATGTTTTCATTTATTCATTTTTGGGCAGAGAAAGAGAGCGAGCGAGCAGGGCAGGGGCAGAGAGAGAGTCCCAAGCAGGCTCCTTGCTGTCAGTGCAGAGCCCAACACAGGGCTCAAACTCACGAACCATGAGATCATGACCTGAGCCAAAATCAAGAGCCGAACACTCAAGCAACTGAGCAACTCAGGTGCCCCTGCTTAATATACTTAGATGTTCCAGTGTCGGGTGCATATATATTTACCATTGTTATATCTTTTTGATGAATTGACCACTTTATCATTATCTAATGACCTTCTTTGTCTCTTGTAACTATTTTTGGTTTAAAGTCTTTTTGTCTAATAAAATATAGCCATCCTCACTTTCTTTTATTTTATACTTGCATGGATTATCTTTTCCATTCCTTCACTTTTTTTTAAATTTTATTTTAGAGAGAGAGCGTACTAGCAGGGGTGAGGGGCAGAGGGAGAGAAAATCTTAAGCAGGCTCCACGCTCAGCACAGAGCCCAATATGGGGCTCAATCCCATGACTCTGGGATCATGATCTGAGCCAAAATCAAGAGTCAGAAGCTCAACCAGCTGAGCCACCCCGGTGCCCCCTCTAATCCTTCACTTTTTACAGCTGAAGGGAGTCTCTTGCAGGCAGCATACAGTTGAGCCCTGTCTTTCCACCTATCCAGCCACTGTGACTTTTGGTCAGTGATTTCAATTCACTTACATTTGGAATGATTATTGACATGTGAGGACTTACTAATGCCATCTTGTTAATTGTTTTCTGGTTGTTTTGCATTTCCATTTCTTTTCCCTCTATCTCTGCCTACCTTTGTAAATTGGTAATTGTCCATGGTGGTATACTCTTTTTTTCCTATCTTTATCTCTAATGTATCTGCCTTGGGTTTTTGTTTTATGGTAACCATGAGGCTTGCATAAGACATCTCCTAGATAAAGTAGCCAGGGGCACTTGGATGGCTCATTTGTTAAGCATCTGACTATTGATTTCAGCTCAGGTCATGATCTCACAGTTTGTGAGTTTGAGCCCCACATTGGGCTCCATGCTGACAGTGTGGAGCCTGTTTGGGATTCTCTCTCTCTCAATCTCTTTCTCTCTCTGCCCCTCCCCTGCTCTCTCACTCTCTCAAAATAAATAAATAAACTGAAAAAAAAAAACCCGCCCATTTTAAGCTGATAGCAACTTCATTCATCTATAAAAGCTGCTCTTTTTTACTCCTTTTTATATTTTTGATGTCACAGTTGACCTCTTTTTGTAATGTGTATTTGTTAACACATTATAATAACTATAATTATTTTTAATACTCTTTTCCTTTAGCCCTTATACTATAGTTAAGTGATTAACACAGCATTCTATTACAGAGTTAGAGTTTTCTGGATCTGACTGGATATATACCTTTATCAGTGTTTTGTTTTATGTTTTCATGGCACTAATTAGCCTCTTTATGTTTCAGTTTGAAGAATTCTTTCCAGCATTTCTTGCAAGGCAGGTCTAGAGGTGATGAACTCTCTCTGCTTTTGTTTGACTGGAGAAGTCTTTATTTTTCCTTTGTATCTGAAAGGTAACTTTGCCAGATAGACCATTCTTGACTGGCAACTTTTTCTTTCAACAGTTTGAATATATCATTCTACCCTCTCCTGACCTGTAGGGTTTCTACTGAGAAATCCACTGATAGCCTAAAAGCAGTATCTTGTAGGTTATAATCTTTTTTCCCTTATCTGCTTTTAAAATGTGTTCTTTATCCTTGAGTTTTGACAATTTCATTGTAATGTGTCCTGGAGAAAGTCTTTTTGTATGAGGATAATAGGCTGATCTATTAGCTTCATGTATTTAGACATCCAATTCTCTCCCCAGGTTTGGGAAACCCTCAGCTATTATTTCTTTATGCAAATTTTCTCCTTTCTCCCTCTCTTTTCTTTCTGGAAACCCAATTATTCTAATGTTTTGCCTTTTGATAGACTCCCATAGATCACATAGGCTCTCTTTGCTTTTTTTCATTGTTTCCTTTGTTTGCCTCTAGCTGGGTTATTTCAAAACTCCTACCCTCTAACTCATTTCTTCTATTTTTAACTTGTCTTTTCTACCGCAGATTCTCTCTATTGCATGTTTTACTTTATATATTGAGTTCTTCAGCTCCAGAATCTCTGGTTCTTTTTATAATGTCTATCTTTTTGAGAAAAAAAAATCATTTTAATCATATTTTTTTCAAGATGTCATTGAATTATCTTTCCTGAGTTTTCTTGTAGCTTGCTAAATTTCTTCAAAAGAGCTATTTTGAATTCTCCATCAGCTAGATCACAAAGTTCCCTACCTTTGAGCTCAGTGTTTGGAGAATTGTTTTCTTTCTGTGATGGTCTGTTTCTTTGATTTTTTTAATGTTCCTTATAGTTTTGCATTTCTGCTTTTGCATTCGAAATAGCAGGCACTTCCTGAAATCTTTGCTAGTTGCTTTCAGAAGGGGCATTCTGTTTGATGGTGATGTTATTATCTGGTGTTATTATCTGTCTTCGTATTGGTATACCTGCTCCACTCTTCCTGCTCCCTCAAGTGGCAGAATTCTTAACATTTTGTCTTCTCTGGTTTTTGCAAGTCACTGGGCTAGCTATGGAAACCGCTCTTCTTTTCCAGAAGGTGGCACTGTAGCTCAAGTTTGTGGTTTCTCCCTTGCCCACATACTGTGGCCTATTTTCTGAGCCCCTTCTTTGTTCACAGCAGCTTGCTCTTTGCAGCCACACTTGGAAGCGTGCACAAGGAATTGTTGCAGAGTGAGGGGAGGTGTGGGTTTAGCATTTGAGGCATTGGCAGTGTCTGAGGATCTGGTACTCCCAGAGGCTCATGGGTGGACTTCCTGGCGAGTGCAATCAGCAGGAAAGATGTCCTGTGTCTGCCTCTTTCCCCATCTCCTCCCTCCCCCCCAGTCACGCAGGTCCTGCTTCAGTACTCTGGGTGCTGTTGGAAAAAAATGGGTTTCTCCAGCCACTTCCTGCACAACTGGGGTAGCAAGGCATTCACTCACTGCTATCCTTTCCCCCCACAAGACAGGCTACCACCCCTGGATAGATTAGCCCAGCAGTGTTTCCTTGGGGGCTGGAGCGGGGATGGGAGCTGGGTAAGTTTCTCTTACTGCCCCCTTTGCTACGATCAAAAATTTTTTTTCTAGAATGGCATGCTGGAATCTCCTCTCTGGAAGGCTGGACTTTTGCAAATTCTCTCCTGTACATGAGTATCTGCCCAGGTCTTCACTCTCTAGTCCCCTTTCTCCCCCTTCCCCCTTGGCCAGAGGAATCTGGACAGGTAACTGGCTCTCCTGGCTCCACAGCCCAAACTGAGGTCTGTCTGCCTCTTACTGGATGCACAGGTAGGTGAGACTTCTTCTGGGTCCCTTGGTGTTTATATAGTGCCGGATCCAACAACTCCCACAAAGGTGCTTTTGTTCTTAGATGGATGTCTTTTCTTGTTTAAAAAGGGGGAGGGATAAAAAGGAAGAATACTTTACATACCACCCTGTGCCGACATCACTTCCCCAATATAATGTTCATTCTTTGTGATATATTTCAGAACTAGAAAAAGCATGTGAGCAAAATAATATGATAAGCAGCGTGGTAGCGATTAGAGCTTCTCACTTTCTGGGGATGTAATAAGATTATTCTTCCTGGGTCTTTGTGGTTGGGCAGGGGCCAGAGCATGTACAAATTGTAGACTGTGGTGCAGAACTTGGAGTTGATTCGGAGGCAGCCCCCGGTGAGTTTAGGATGGTGTGGATCGCATTTTAAAAGGATAATTCCTGCTGCTGCATGGGGGATGTATCATTGAGAGAAAACATGGAACCACAGTGCCCAATTAGAGAGCTGGTGATGGTGAGCGATGGTGGTGAATTGGAGGTCAGTGGAAGCAGGCAAAACAGACAAGAGTGGGATTTTTTTGGAATGTGTTTTGCAGGTGCATCTGACAAGACATGCGGAAGGGCGGAACACGGGGCGGTTGAAGGAAGGAGAGGGATTGCAGATGATTCTTATGTTTTTGGTTGAGCAACTGAATATATGGTGAACCCATTTCCTGAAATGGGGGCAAATGAAGGATTAACAGGTTTGAAGGAGGGGAATGGAGCTAACTTCTTTCCTTATTAGCTTTAGATATCTATCAGACAGCCATGTGCACATGTTAAGTAAACAGGAGGATCTGGTACTCCCAGAGGCTCATGGGTAGACTTCCTGCTGGGTGCAGTCAGCAGGAAAGATGCCCTGTGTCTGCCTCTTTCCCCATCTCCTCCCTCCCCCCCAGTCACGGAGAGGCAGCCCCATCTCTCAGGGGAATGTCCAGAGCTGGCCATGTGTATATTTAGGAATCACTAGCATATAAATGGTATATAAGTCAAAGGACTAGATTGGATCATCTAGAGAGAATATAGATAGGGAAAAAAAAGCTATAAAGGTAGGAGACAACCCGGGCTAGTATGTAGTCATAGAAGCCAAAGAGGAAAGTGTGTTTAAATGCTGTTGAGAGACTGAGTGGGATGATATAAAGCAGTGATAGTATTTGGCAGGTGCCCTGTCCAGGGGAGTTTCAGTGGCGTTCTGGGGGAAGAAGGCAGACTGCAGGGGTGGTGGGGGGGCGGGGGGAGGTTGAGGGAGGAATGGGAGTAAAGGAAGAAAGAGATTAAAGGGAATTTTCGGGCGAAGTTGCACTCTGAAGAGGAACAAAAAATGGCACGGAGTTCGAAAGAGACATGTGGTAAAGGCAGATCTTGTTTCTGTTAAGGTGGGAGAGAGTCGAGCACGTTTGTTTGCTAACACTGATCAGCCAAGGAAGAAACTAATGACGCAGGAGATGAAGAGGTTAACTCCGGGGAGAGGGGGGTCAGATCCAGGGCACAGAGCAGGGGTGGTTCTTTCACCAGAAGAGAGATCCTCCAGCCACAGCTGGCAAGAGCAGGTAGGAGTTGGTTTTAATGAGGCAGCTAGGAGGGGGTCCGCCTTGATTGTCTATTTTCATTGACTTACGAAAAAGGGAAATGGAATACTGGTCGCTGGAACCCAGTAAAGACCCCCAACTGCACAGCAAAAAGATTCCCATGAAACCATAAGATAACGGAAAGCAATCAAGCCCCACACCTTCCTTTGTTAACGTTAAGATTTAAGGGTAAGGAATGAATCCTATAAGCATGTAAGTGGAAAACAAAGGTTACAAACAAAGGTTTAGCCAGGGTGGAAGAGTTAATATCAGATGACTTCTCCTACTGAAAACAACAGTAGGAGATGTATCACTAAAAACCTCCTCAAAATACTTAAAGAACATGTAATTCAGGCAGGATCTGAGGGGCTACGATACGTGAGACAAGGGAAATACAGTGAAGTGGACCTCCCCCAGCTTTTCTCTTGGGAATGGTAAAGGAGGGGAAGAGACTCCTAGTCAACAGCAGCAAATAGAATTTATAGAATTTTCATAATTCAAGGATGATGACACAGATACCTGTGTAGAAGATTCAAAAGCATCAACAGGTCAACTATTACAATTAACAAGTTCATTGGCAAGGTTGGTAGATACGAGATCAATATTAAAAAGTCCATTGTATTTTTATACACTAGCAACAGAAGAATTAGACAATGGAATTTTTAGAAACCAGGCTGGCTTCATATCTGCCACAGTATGTGACGTCAGAAAATAAGAGAGCATTGTCTAGCAAGTTTTGAGGGGATATGTTTGTGATCTGGCAAATTTCCTTCCTCTTTGAAGTGACGGAAAGACACTCTTAGATATGCAACGTTGTGCTAATTTTATTTAAAAAAATTTTTTTAATGTTTATTTATTTTTGAGACAGAGATAGAGCATGAGCAGGGGAGGGGCAGAGAGAGAGGGGGACACAGAATCCGAAGCAGGCTCCAGGCTCCGAGATGTCAGCACAGAGCCCGACCTCACAAACCGTGAGATCAAGACCTGAGCCGAAGCTGAAGCTGGAAGCTTAACTGACTGAGCCACCCAGGCGCCCCAATGTTGAGCTAATTTTAATGGTGCGGGTGTGAAGGAGTACTCCTTGATTGTGGCTATTTGCCAGTAAAAATTACTTCCTGTTGTACTTCAGCCCACCCGTAGCATAAACCAAGATAAAGAATTCACGAGTGATAGAGGCATAGTTTGAAAAGACTGGAAGTAGGCAGTTTCTGTAAGATACTAGTTTCTGTAAGAAAACAAGTTTCTGTAAGATACTAGTAAGTGTATTTATAAACTATTTTTAGGTATATGTACAAAGTATAATTTTTAGATCAACAAATGGACAATACATGACCAAAGTGGAATGTACGAAGTAATTTCTTCAAACATCATACCATTTCATTCTCGACCTTAGTCACTAGTGTGCAGCTCGTTAAATTTCCTGTAAGTGAAGTATGCTCTTGCAGCCATCACACATATCACGAAGTAAAACATTATCGGCACCCCAGCAGTTTAAAAATATTTTAAAAATTAAATGTGGTAACTAGTAGGACAAAATCAAAATCTAGCCAACCTACCCCCAAAGGTAGAATTGAAGAAACTGCAATTTTGTAAATCAGCAGAAGAGGGCGCGCTTGAGCTGCAAGATGCAGTACACTGCGGAAAATCTTTATCTTCCCTCTTCTAGCCGGTCTAGCTGGTCCAAGAAAAAGACGGGACATTTTCAATGAATGGAAAATGGATGGCAGATAACATCTAAAGAGAGCCAATCTATAAAAGGAACATAAATAAAAATCAAAACATTTCAGCTGATAAAAATTCCCTCCCCAAAATGAGCCGAAGGAAATGGATGCACAATAACTGATCTGAGGTAAACATTCTTAAACGTTTGCAGATCTGGAAAAGCACCTAGAGTCACAAACTCAGAAACGCAGAACAGGAATAGACCCCTACTACCACCGAGCGAACGAACAAAAACAGGACAATATGAAATGAGCGTATCGCAGTAATGGTGGAAGAGCTTCTCTGATCAGCAAATAACAGTCATAAATTCCTGTCACATATAAAAACAACCACTTGAAGGCACACTGGAGAACAACCAGAAAGAACCAGAAAACTGGCGGACACTGGGCAGAAGAGCACAGTGCTGGGTAAGTTGCCTGTTTGGGTGGCTTTTAGCCTGAGAGCAGCCTACAATCCTCCTCCATAGGGGTGCCCGAAAGTGGGATGGAAACCCCCAATCTGGGGCGCATGGGGGGCTGAGTCGGTTGAGCATCCAGCTCTTGATTTTTGCTCAGGTCATGATTCCTGCTTGGGATCGAGCTGGTCTCTGGCTCCATGGAGCCTGCTTGGGTCTGT
>NC_064816.1:141437527-141453037 GCF_023721935.1 Panthera uncia | reverse complement strand
TCTCTCTCTCTCTCTCTCTCTCTCTCTCTCTCTCTCTCTGTGTCTCTCTCTCTCTGCCCCTTTCCCCTGCGCGTGCATTCACGTGTTTTCTCTCTCTCTCTCTCAAAAATAAATAACTAAAAAGAAAAAGAAATCCACAATCTTACTAGCTTGAAGAAAAATGACAGAGTTTGAGGCGACCACAGTAGATATAAAGATGGGAGTTATGATGTGTTGTGTCTCCCCAAGATGCATATGTTGAAGACTTAACCCCCAGTATGTCAGAACGTGACCTTACTTGGAAACAGAGTCACTGCAGATATACTTAGTTAAGATGAAGTCAATTGGAGTAGGGTGGGCCCCAATCCAGTATAATGGGTGTCCTTACACCAGGGGCAAACTGGGACACAGATATGCACCCAGGGGGAGCGATACATGGAAATTTGGGATGATAACTAAGGAACAAATTTTCCAAATTTTCTGAACATCAAAGACTATTTTAAAAGAGTTGAGAGAAGAGGGGGACCTGGGTGGCTCAGTTGGTTAAGTGCCTGACTCTTGATTCTAGCTCAGGTCATGATCTCACAGTTCGTGGGTTTGAGCCCCACATTGGGCTCTGGCTGACAGTGCAGAGCCTACTTGGGATTCTCTCTCTCCCTTTCTCTCTGTCCCCCACTCACACATGCATTTGCTTGCTCTCTCTCTCTCTCTCTCAAAAATAAATAAACTTTTGGGGCACCTGGATAGCTCAGTCGGTTAAGCATCCAACTCTTGGTTTCAGATCAGGTCATGATCTGGTTTCATGAGTTTGAGCCCCACATCATTCTCTGCACTGGCAGCATGGAGTCTGGGATTCTCTCTCTGCTGCTCTCCCGCTCACGTTGTCTCTGTCTCTCTCAAAATAAATAAACATAAATAAATAAACTTTAAAAAACAAAGAGCTAAGAGAATATTCAACACACAGAAAAGCACATATTAAATAAAGCAAAACACACAATAAAGACAGTATTAAATAGATTTAAAACCTGACTTGTCACTTGTTTCCATATGTGTTAAGTGGAAATTCACCTATTAAAACAATTTTCAGCTTCATAAAGCACAACCCCACTCTGTGCCGTGTTTAGGTGATACGCCTAAATCGAAGTGATTCAGAATGGCTGGTACTGGAGAGATGGGTAAAGGTACAGCAGGCAGAGAAGACAAGAAGAAAGCAGAGATTATGATCGTGATACAGAAAATGTTGCATTTGGGCGAGAAGCATTCAATGAGCTGGCAGAGTGTGTGGCCGGGGTGCAGGGGTACAAGAACACCTGGCTTGAGTTGGGTGGGGTGAGTCCCAAACAGACCAGGTTTCGTCACTGGCCGCTGACAGAATCCAAAGGCAGAGAGATGGGGTGGTGACACAAGAAAGGAATCTATTTCAGTGAGGCCAGCACCCAGAAGATGGCGGACTCATGTCTCAAAGACTATCTGCAAAGCGCCCCCAACACTTCCAGGCTTATGTAAGGAAAATGTGGGAAGAGATTGGTGAGCACGGCCACTGGGCAGTAAAGGCCAAGTTGATCATCGTCCTGGGGTCAGTCCTGGGGGGGTCTCGCTGGCTCAGGGCGGTCCTTGTTCCTTGAGGGGGTAGTTTCGGTGCTCATCAGGGGATGCTTTTCCTGCAGGGTCTTTTGCCTGAGTCAAGAGATGAGCTGGAAAGGACTTAATCAATTAGAAAGTTCGAGGTCAAAATGGAAGTAGTTGGAGTCCCCTTTCAGATACTCGATAATGCCACCAGCCACAATTCGCGATGATAATACATCAGTTATGAATCTATATGACCCAGATCGCACAGAAACCACCTTTATAAATCAGAAACTTAAGGGTATACGCAAGAAATACAAAAACGACACCAAAACTAACAGATGTCACTTTCGGTCCAACACAGGACCCAAATCACGTGGGAAAAAAATAAGATTACAGAAAATCTAACAGCATCATCGATGCATGGAATATATATACATATGTATACATATACATACACACATACATACATACACACATACTAATAGGATCTCACCTCGAAGGCGTGCCACGTTTTTTCTGCTTTTCTGCCCCAGGGCCTTCTCAAAGTGCACTGAACCCTGTTGCTATGGACTGAATGTTTGTGTCCCTCCGCAATTCATAGGCTGAAGCTGTAACCCTCTGTGTAATGGTATTCAGAGGTGGGGCCTTTGGAGGTAATTAGGTTTACATGAGGTCCTGAAGGTGGGGCCCTCGTGATGGGATTAGTGCCCTGATGAGAAGAGAAGCTGGCCGGCTCTCACGTGTGCACCTCAAATGCTTGCGTGTGTACTCTCTCCCCGCCGCCTCCCCCCCCCCTCCCCGCCCACCATGTGAGGACACAGTGAGAAGATGGTCAATCACAAGCCAGGAAGAAAGTCCTCCCCAACGTGACCTGTGCTGGCGCTCTGTTCTCAGACATCTAGCCTCTAGAACCTTAGGAAATAACATTTCTGTTGTTTAAGCCATCCATTCTATGAGCTTTCTGTTATTGAGCAGATGAAGACACCTGCTCAGCACAGGACCTAGCCTGAGAGAATTGCAGGGTAGTAGTAATGTCCCAGAGCCTTCTCTCGGCAAAGCTAGATGGCCGCTAGTGGATAAAAGTGAGAATTCCAGAGCTGCGGAGCCTAACTTCCTGGCGAGCACGACAGAGAGCTCAGGACACCCTTCCCCCACCCAGCCCAAACTCCTAGCATAGAGGCTCTACCCCAAGCACAACCAGTAAAGAATACTGAGGCCCTGGGGGCGCCTGGGTGGCTCAGTTGGTCGAGCATCTGACTTTGGCTCAGGTCATGATCTCACCTCCGTGGGTTAGAGCCCCCTGTCAGTCTCTGTGCTGACAGCTCAGAGGCTGGAGCCTGCTACGGATTCTGTCTCTGTTTCTCTCTGCCCCTTCCTTGCTTGTGCTCTTTCTCTCTCAAAAATTAACATTAAAAAAAAAAAGGAGAAGAAGAAAAATATTGAGGCCCTGAAGTGCCTGGGTGGTTCAGTCGGTTGGGCATCCAACTCTTGATTTCAGCTCAGGTCATGATCTCATAGTTCATGAGATGGAGCCCCACATCGGGCTCTGTGCTGGCAGTGTGGAGCCTGCTTCGGATTCTGTCTCTTCCCCTCTCTCTGCCCCTCCCTCACTCTCTCTCAAAAATAAGTAAATAAGCTTAAAAAAAAAGAATATTAAGGCCCTAATTAATTGCCTTTTCTCCATCTTATAGGGCAGAAATTTTACACCAAGAGAGGCAAGCCAGCTCCTAGTAGCCTACTCCTAGAGTGACCCAAAGTCACTCCATAAGTCACTCCTGAGAAGCCAGATCCAGAGATTTTGCTAAGGGGGAGAGGCAGTCCAAAGGATTAGAGAGCATCCAAGTTTAGCATCCCTAAAAGAACTATTTGAAACAGAGTGTAGAGGGGGGTGGTACCTGGGTGGCTCAGTTGGTTAAGCATCCAACTTTGGCTCAGGTCATGATCTCCCAGCCTGGGAGTTCGAGCCCCACATCAGGCTCTGTGCTGACAGCTCAGAGCCCGGAGCCTGCTTTGGATTCTGTGTCTCACTCTCTCTCTGCCCCTCCCCTGCTTGTGCTCTGTCTCTGTGTCTCTCTCTCAAAAATAAACATTAAAAAAAAAAAAAACTGAAACAGAGTGTGGGGAAATTCAATACTAAGGGCACTCTCAAAAACAATGGATATTTGGTGGTAAGCCACAAGGAAGAGGCTGGTTGAGCCACGAGCTCAACCGGAGGCCAGCTAACCTAACCAGAAAATCCAGGGAGAGACAGCTACAAAGAATCCTGAGGTCAGAACAAACCTCAAAGACCTGCCTCAAAAACAACCCCTGCAAAGGGGTCAGTTTAATCAGATCAGACTATGGAGCAATGTATATATCCCAGGGCACTGGAAACTGTGGAGCAATCAGCTAGCACTTAGCCTAACAGCTGCCATGATCAGAGAAAGAGACAGTCCAAGGGAGTCCTGCAAAAGCCTCAGTTGTACCGGGATGACTGTGCACCTGCACAAGGGTGTACCCTCTGAGAAGCAACATCAGAGGTTTCACACCGTAGGGGAAGCAGACATCACTCAAATATTGCAGCTGGTGGCTAAACATCCCAGCAGACAACAACATGCCCTGGGCTGGAAGGAAATTAGTATTGCTAACTGCTCAGAGTTGCTACAATATATTATGTAAAATGTACGGTTTTCAACAAATAATTATGAAACATGCAGAGAAGACCCACAAAGCAGTCATACATGTTTAAAAAGCTAATGGAAGTGATTCTCTTTTTTAAATTAATTTTTTAAAATATTTTTGACAGAGACAGTGCATACATGTGAGCCGAGGAGGGGCACAGAGAGAGGGAAACACAGAATCGGAAGAAGGCTGCTCTAGGCTCTGAGCTGTCAGCACAGAGCCCAACGTGGGGCTCAAACTCACAAACCATGAGATCATGACCTGAGCTGAAGTCAGACATTTAACTGACTGAGCCACCCAGGCGCCTGGAAACCATTCTTAAAGAAGTAAAGGAAGTATGACAATGTCTTATGAAATAGAAAATGTCAGTACAATAAAGACATAGAAGTTATAAAAAGAAAAAAAGAATCCAAAGGAATTTCTGGAGTTGAGAAGTATTAACAGAAATAGGGGCACCTGGGTGGCTCAGTGGATTAAGTGTCTGACTCTTGATTTCAGCTCAGGTCATGATCTCACAGTTCCTGAGTTCAAGCCCTGCATCGAGCCCTGTGTGAGGCTCCGTGCTGACAGTGCAGAACCCTGCTTGGGATTCTCTCCCTCTCCCTCTCTCTCTCTGGCCCTCCCCTGCTCACTCATTCATTCATTCATTCTCTCTCTCTCTCAAAGCAAATAACTATAACAGAAATAAAAAATTTACTGGAGAGATTTAATATTACATTTGAGCAGGCAAAAGAGAGTCAACAATTTCCAAGGTAAATTTATAGAGATTGTATAATCTGAAGATTTGAGAGAAAAAAAATGATGAAAAGTGGGCAGACTCTCAGAGCAAAGTGGGACACTGTTAAGCACACCAACATACACATAGTAGGAAGGAGAGTAGAGCGAGAAAGGAGAGACGATGGCTGAACGCTCCCCAAGTTTGATGAAAAACATTGATCTATACAGCCAAAAAGCCCACCAAACTCTTCGTAAAATAAACACAAATGCTGAGAGCCAAAGATAGAAAAATTTGTGGAAGATGTAAGATATTAACTTTAGAGGAAGTCCAGCGAAAGGTTTATGGGAACTCAGTCTACTGTGGTTGCCACACTTTTGTACTCTAAACTTATTCCAAACTAAAAAGTTAAACATATACATATACATATATACATACATGTGTGTATGTATATATGTATATATATATGTTTAAAAAGGACTTCTACATCCAGAGTTTATAAAGAACTTCTACAACTGAATAACTGACAATCCCAATAAAAATGGATACATTTAAAAAAATTGATAAATTATCTGGAAGGACACATCACAAAGGAAGATCTAGGAATGGTTAGCACACAGAAATTCATTCAACATTGCTATTCTTCAAAAAATGTAAATTCAGGGTCGCCTGGGTGGCTCCGTCGGTTAAGCATCCAACTTCCGCTCAGGTCATGATCTCCTGGTTTGTGAGTTCAAGCCCCGTGTTGGGTTCTGTGCTGACAGCTCAGCGCCTGAAGCCTGCTTCAGATTCTGTGTCTCCCTCTCTCTCTGCCCCTCCCACACTCATGCTCTATCTCTCTCTCAAAAATAAATAATAAACATTAAAATTGCGCCGGCATTCTTCTCAGAGCTAGAACAAACAATCCTAAAATTTGTATGGAACCACAAAAGACCCCAAAGAGCCAAATTCATGTTGAAAAAGAAAACCAAAGCAGGAAACATCACAATCCCAAACTTTACCCTCTACTACAAAGGTGTAATCATCAAGACAGTATGGTGTTGGCACAAAAATAGACACATAGACCAATGGAATAGAATAGAGAACCCATTATTGGACCCACAAATGTGTGTCCAACTAATCTTTGACAAAGCAGGAAAGAATATCCAATGGGAAAAAGACAGTCTCTTTAGCAAATGGTGCTGGGAGAACTGGACAGCAACATGCAGAAGAATGAAACTGGACCGCTGTCTTACACCATAAACAAAAATAAACTCAAAATGGATGAAAGACCTAAATGTGAGACAGGAAACCATCAAAACTGTAAGAGGAGAAAACAGGCAACAACTTCTTTGACCTCAGCCACTGCAATTTCTTGCTCGACACGTCTTCAAAGGCAAGGGAAATAAAAACAAAAATGAACTATTGGGACCTCATCAAGGTAAAAAGCTTGTGCACTGCAAAGGAAACAATCAACAAAACTAAAAGGCAACCAACAGAATGGGAGAAGATATTTGCAAATGATGTATTGGATAAAGGGTTAGCATCCAAAACTTATAAAGAGCTTACCAAACTCAACACCTGAAAAACAAATAATCCAGTGAAGAAATGGGCAGAAGATATGAATGGACACTTTTCCAAAGAAGACATCCAGATGGCCAACAGACACATGAAAAGATGCTCAACGTCACTCCTCATCAGGGAAATGCGAATCAAAACCACATTGAGGTATCACCTCACACCGGTCAGAGTGGCTAAAATTAACAACTCAGGAAACTATAGATGCTGGTGAGGATGTGGAGAAAGGGGAACCCTTTGGCACTGTTGGTGGGAATATAAACTGGTGCAGCTGCTCTGGAAAACAGTGTGGAGGTTCCTCAAAAAATTAAAAATAGAACTACCCTATGACCCAGGAATTTCATTGCTAGGAATTTATCCAAAGGATACAGGGATGCTGATGCATAGGGGCACGTGTACCCCAATGTTTATAGCAGCACTTTCACAATAGCCAAATTATGGAAAGAGCCTAAATGTCCATCAACTGACGAATGGATGAAAAAGATGTGGTTTATGTACACAATGGAATACTACTCGGCAATGAGAAAGAATGAAATCCTGCCATTTGCAGGAACGTGAATGGGACTGGAGAGTATTATGCTAAGTGAAATAAGCCAGAGTAAGATAGATATCATATGTTTTCACTCATATGTGGAACTTGAGAAACTTAACAGAAGACCATGGGGGAAGGGAAGGGGAAAAAAATAGTTACAAAGAGAGAGGGAGGGAGGCAAACCATAAGAGACTCTTAAATACAGAGAACGAACTGAGGGTGGACGGGGGTTGAGGGGTGGGAGGGAAAGTGGGTGATGGGCATTGAGGAGGGTACTTGTTGGGATGAGCACTGGGTGTGGTATGGAAGCAATGAATCACGGGAATCTACCCCCAAAACCAAGAGCACAATGTATACACTGTATGTTAGCCAATTTGATAATAGATTATGTTTATAAAAATTAAAATTAAAAAAAAATTTTAATTTTTTTTTAACATTTATTTATTTTGGAGACAGGGAGAGACAGAGCATGAACGGGGGAGGGTCAGAGAGAGGGAGACACAGAATCTGAAACAGGCTCCAGGCTCTGAGCTGTCAGCACAGAGCCCGACGCGGGGCTCGAACTCACAAACCACGAGATCATGACCTGAGCCGAAGTTGGACGCTCAACCGACTGAACTACCCAGGCACTCCTAAAAAAACATTTTTTTAATTAAAAAAAATTTTTTAAATGTCAGTTCAAACCACAACAAGATGCCACACCCATTAGAATATCAGCAGATCAAACAGTAGGTGTTCTCCCTAATTGCTGATGGAAGTGTGTGATGGTCCAACCCCTTTGGCAAACATTTTGGCAGTTCCTGTATTGAATGAAGAACTCCCAGTTCTTTTTTTTTTTTTGTAATGTTTATTTATTTTGAGAGAGAGAGAGAGAGAGAGAGAGAGGATCCCAAACAGATCAACACGAACAACGCAGAGCCCTACACAGGGCTCAAACTCACGAACCATGAGATCATGACCTGAGGTGAGATCAAGAGTCAGATACTTAACTGACTGAGCCACCCAGGCGACCCAGTTTTGGCAGTTCTTGAGAGTTAAATAGCCACCTGCCAGGGACCCAGCAATCCCACACCTGAGTACCTTCCCAAGAGAAATGAAAATCTATCTGCCCACAATGACTACAGACAAATTCTCATGGCACCTTTGTTCATAATGTCCCAAGCCTGAGAATAACCCAAATGTTTGACAGGAGAGCGGATAAATTGTGGTACAGACAGCATGGAAAAGCGATCGGCGATAAAAGGGAAGAAAATACTGATGTTTGCCACAGCAGGGGTAAATCTCAGAAACAGACCCTGAGTGAAGATGCTGATTGACACGGAGGCGCCTGGACGTTTCGTCAAGTTATACATCCGACTCTTGGGTTTCTGCTCAGGTCACGATCTCGCAGGTGGGGAGTTCGTTTGTGAGTCTGAGTGTCACATCCGGCTCTGCGCTGGCAGCGTGGAGACTGCTTGGGATTCACTTTCTCCTCCTCTCTCTGCCCATCCCCCGCTCAAGCTCGTTCGCGTGCGCTCTCTCTGAAAATAAATTAATTAAAAAAAGAAAAAGAGGGGCCCCTGGGTGGCTCAGTTGGTGAAGCTTCCGACTTCCGCTCAGGTCATGATCTCGCCGTTCGTGAGTCGAGCCCCGCGACAGGCTCTGTGCTGATGGCTCAGAGCCTGGAGCCTGCTTCACATTCCCTGTCTCCCTCTCTCTCTCTGCCCCTCCCCAGCATTCTCTCTCTCTCTCTCTCAAAAATAAATAAAACATTAAAAATTTTTAAGAAAAAGAAAAAGCAAGCTATGTTCTGGTGATATAAATCAGAATGTCAGTTTCCTCTGGTAGTGAAGGATTTACTGCCAAGTGACGCAAGGGAATTTTGGGGGTGAAAAAATGTTTCGTAGCTTCATTTGGGTGTTAGTCTCATGGGTTCACCCTGTGTGAGAAGAATCCATAGTTCTCCTCCTGTGTAGGGTAACACCCGGTCTTTCCCTCCTGAGTTTGTCCTATCTTCCTCTCACACCATTGCCACATTTGCATACATCACTGCATTTCTGACCCTTCTGGTCACCAAACATGTGGGCATTTTCCCCACACCAAGCAATTCTCTGCAACGCCAACTGGTGTTTAGCTCTATCCCACGGGCTGAGGGCTCAGCCCCGCAAGCCTGCACCCACCCCGCTTCAGATGCCGGTCACAAGAAGCAGGTCCTCAGTAGTTGTGCTGTCAGAATTTTGTGGAGGCTTGCTAAGGTAGGCGTGATCAAGTATTAACTCCATTTCCAGCCCCTCTCCCCTCTCTGGAGGATGAAGGGCGGGGATGAAAATCCCAAGCTTCCAGTCATGGCTTGGTCTTTTCGGTGACTGGCCCCCATGCAGGCACCCACCAGCGTCATCTCATCAGAACAAAAGATGCTCCGGGTTCTCTGATCGCTCAGGAATTTACAAGGATTTTAGGAGCCCTGTGCCAGGAACGGGAGGCAGAGACCAACATATATATTTTCTGTTGTCTCCTACATGCATTTGTCAACCGTTGCTGAAATGTGTAATTAAGATCTCTGCATGTTACTGGATGCAAACTATGCTTCGACAAAACAGTCATAAAGGAAATTCATAGAACTAAAACTCAAATTCAGAAATATCTGTAATTATTAAAGAAGCCGAAGGTTTACATATATTTTATTTCTGCCATCCTTCTGCCTTAGTTATCAGAGATAGCATCCCTAATCAAGGGCCTTTCTAGGTCTTATGGGGCCTGAAGTATATATAATTTTGGAGGTCTTCTGTGAGGAGGAGAATCCAGATTTTACAAAGTTAGGCAGGGATGAGAACATTTATTTAAAACTATAAAATACTTGTAGCAAATTAACAGATTGTAAAAAGCTGATGAGGGGACTCCTGGGTGGCTCAGTCAGTTAAGGGTCTGGCTTTTGGTTTTGGCTCAGGTCATGATCTCATGGTTCATGGGTTTGAGCCCCACATCAGGCTCTGCACTGGGATTCTCTCTCTCACTCCCTCTCTCTCTCTCTCTCTGCCCCTCTCTCATTTGCACGTGTTCTTTTTCTCTCTCAAAATAAATAATAGGGGCGCCTGGGTGGTTCAGTCGGTTGAGCGTCCAACTTCAGCTCAGGTCATGATCTCACAGTTCGTGAGTTTGAGCCCCGCTTAGGTCTCTGTGCTGACAGCTCAGAGCCTGGAGCCTGCTTCGGATTCTGTGTCTCCCTCTCTCTCTGCCCCTCCCCTTCTTGCTCGCTCTCTCTCTCTCTCTCTCAAAAATAAATAAACATTAAAAAAAATTAAAAAAAACACGTTTTTTATTTTTTTTCAACGTTTTTTGTTTTGTTTTGTTTTTTTTTTTTTTTTTGGGACAGAGAGAGACAGAGCATGAACGGGGGAGGGGCAGAGAGAGAGGGAGACACAGAATCGGAAACAGGCTCCAGGCTCCGAGCCATCAGCCCAGAGCCTGACGCGGGGCTCAAACTCACGGACCGCGAGATCGTGACCTGGCTGAAGTCGGACGCTTTAACCGACTGCGCCACCCAGGCGCCCCAAAAACACGTTTTTTAAAAAAGCTGATGAATACCACAAACATCACACATCTAATCCAATATTTTTCATTAATTTTTTTTGTCTCACAAACCTCTATATTTTTCCACACAGATTTTGCCTGCATACTCATGGATCACCTGTTGCTATGGCAGCGATTTTGCAATATCATTTTCTATCGAGAGGAGACAAAATTTTTTTCACTCTTTTCTATGGTTTTATATATATTTTCAAATTATATAATTCTTATTTATATGTATTTGTGTCTTTTGATTGCTTATAGAGATGCATCAAAGGCACAACTTCATCCACAGAAGTTATTGTCTGTGGTTGTAAGTTCATGCCCTGGAAATATTCCCATAAGGACGTATGGTGTTTAGGATTGGCTATGCTGCATTGTTGAATATATTCCTGCTGAAAGAGTACTTCTGTTTTGACTAGGCATCTATGAGAAGTAAATCCTCGGTTTGTGAGTGCACATTATAACAACGGCAAGGGCTGTCTGGGGACTGGCTTCTGCTTCTGTGCATTCCAAGCCCAATTCTGCTACCACAACTCACGTCATTTTGGTGCCAGGCAGGCAGTCTTGTTGCAATAGGACCGTGATGCTGGGAGAGTAGGCTCCATGAGATCACCAGTGTTCTCCGAAGCCGTTCCAGCACCAGAACGCATAGGAATAACTTAATTCTACAGAAATGACTGCAAATCACATGAAGATCATCTGTTAACCCCAAATTGCTTCTTCAGCGCCACTCTGCCTTAGCCAGATTCAAGTCGTACTAAGGCGACCCAGTAGGACTGGATCTGAGGAGGCATGTGACCTAGGGAAAGTTGGAGAAGGAATAGCAACTTTAAGAGGCTATGGTTACAATAGATTTCACACAGGGCGCCTGGGGGGCTCAGTCAATTAAGTGTCTGACTTCAGCTCAGGTCACCATCTCACAGTTCGTGGGTTTGAGCCCCATGTCGGGCTCTGGGCTGACAGCTCGGGGACTAGAGCCTGCCTCGATTCTGCCTCTCCCTCTCTCTCTCTGCCCTTCCCCTGCTCATGTTCTGTCTCTGTCTGTCTGTCTCAGATAAATAAACATTAAAAAACGAATAGATCTTGCACTTTGCAAATTTTATGGAAACATGACCACGGAGTGCTGGTCCTCTTCCTGGGAACTTGGAAAGGGCTGTGCAAGTGGGTGGTCTGGAAGCATCGTTGTCATGAACCTTGTTCGTGTACATCTGTTTTGATCTAGTTCTTAGCTGGTGGGACACTTCTTAAGGGCGCTCTCCTCCCATTCTGATGGTGCAGAAAGCTCAGCTGTTTCCCTTTGCTCCGAGAAATTCAGATTTGTGTGTGTGAGTTGTGTTTGCTGATACAGTTGAGTTCTTCCAAAAGATGACCCTAAATGCGTACTGCGGTCCAGCATTCCCAGGGTGCAAAAGGAAGAAGGCTCAAGTGGGAACTTTGCAGCAAATGCACTAACTTGTACCACAGCACCACCCCCCTCCACTTTGGGAACTGGAAATCTTTTTTGAGACAAGGTGGTTTGTGAGGACACCCTTTTGGTGGAGTTCGGTCTAAAAGAATGTGTTGGCTATCTCCCATTAGGGTAAGAGTTGAAAAGGGGAAAGGATCAGAAATTTCAAAAGGTATATAGAGAAGGATGTAGGGACAGAATCTAGAAAAATTCACTCTGACTTTCTGTGAAAGACATGTGTAAAAAACTGGAGTCATTTATTTGCGCCATGAGAAAGATAAGTTATATCCTCATGGGAAGGGAATTTAGACTCTCCGGTCACCTCAAATCATTTCTGGGGCAAAGATACACTAGACAGGCACATAAACTAACGAATAATACGTAAATAACAATCTAGCCCCCCCGCCCCGCCCCACCTTGTTCTACTCAGCTCCACTCTACTCTGAGAGGCGGTGTGGTATAAAGAAAAGCGCACCAAGAGTTGAACGAAACTAGGAGGCTTTAGTCTCTGCTCAGTCACTTATTACTTTTTTTTTTTTAATTTTTTTTAACATTTATTTATTTTTGAGACAGAGAGAGACAGAGCATGAATGGGGGAAGGTCAGAGAGAGAGGGAGACACAGAATGTGAAACAGGCTCCAGGCTCTGAGCTGTCATTGCAGAGCCCGACGCGGGGCTCGAACTCACGGACCGCGAGATCGTGACCTGAGCCGAAGTCGGAGGCTTAACCGACTGAGCCACCCAGGCGCCCCAGTCACTCATTACTTTTGTAACCGTGGGTGAGTTAACCTCTCTGCGCCTCAGGGTCTCACTTGTACGATATTAATATTAATACCTACATCATCAGGTTGTTGAGATGATTAAATGAGATAATTCATGGAAAGCATATGGAAGAATGCCTCCCACTGTAAATATTCAATATATGTGAACTGTGGTGGTGGTGTTATTATATGGTCTAGAATCCTTGCTCTGGCCCTCCCTAGCCGCAAAACCCTGGGCAAATTATGTCACCTTTTCAAGCCTCAGCTTTTTCATCAATAATATGCATCTCTGCAGGATTTCTATGAGGATTGGAGATAATGAATCTACATTTAATATAGTTGAGATTCTCAAAAGTGGAAAGTCTTTTTTTTTTAGAGAGAGAGAATCTTACATTTTTAAGTTTATTATTTTGGGAGAGAGCATGCGTGCAAGAGGGGAGGGGCAGAGAGAGAGAGAATCCCTTCACACTGTCAGCACAGAGCCCGAGGTGGGGTCAAACCCATGAACCGTCAGATCATGATCTGAGCCGAAATCAAGAGTCAGACACTTACCCGACTGAGCAACCTAGGGGCCCCTCGAAACGGAAATTTTAGACATGAGAGCAGACAGCTCAGTGAGAAATAATGGTGTGTTAGAAACTGATTTCCAAACCACATCACTGTTGTTCAAAGGGAGCGTCATTTAGGGTAGAAAAGGAGCCGTGAGATGCTGTCTGGACTGGCCAATGAAAGGGGACGAGTGCACAGATGTTAGTGTCGGTGAATTAGTGGTGCATCCAGTTGACGTGCAAGCAGGTGTAGAATGTAACAGGACGCACCTTTCTGGAGATCTGCGTGGTCGCTAGCCTCCAAGCCAGTCCCCAAATGTTCCCTTCCTCCTGGTATTCGTGTCCTGTGTCCCTTCCCACATTGTATCAGAGTTGGTCTCTGTGACCAGTGAAATGTGGCAGAAGTCGGTCACTTTTTATGTTGAAATATAATTCACATACCTAAAAGTCAGTCTTTTGAAGTGTGTGATTCGGTGGTTTTTAGTATATTCACAAAGTTGTGCAACAATCGCCACTGGTTCTAGAACATCCCCCAAAGAAGCCCCCTATCCATTAGCAGTGTATTCCCATTTATCGGTCTCCCCCAGCCACTGGCACTACTAATCTACTTTTTATCCGTTGTGTGGCTATGACCACATTTTCTTACCTACTCATTGGTCGATAGACGTATGGGTTATTTCTGCCTTTTGGCACTGTGAGCAGTACTGCTACGAACTTTATTTTTGTTCTTTGTCATTCACCTATGTTAGCATTCAGGACTGTGGATTTTCTAGAGCTGATATCATTTCTAGCTTTCTTGTACTATGATTGGAAGCCAGGATATTGCTCTTTTTACTTTTTTTTTTTTTAATTTACATCCAAGTTAGTTAGCATATAGGGCAACAGTGATTTCAGGAGTAGATTCCTTAGTGCCCCTTTACCCATTTAGCCCATCCCCCCTCCCACAACCCCTCCAGCAACCCTCTGTTTGTTCTCCATATTTAAGAGTCTTTTATGTTTTGTCCTCCTCCCTGTTTTTACATTATTATTGCTTCCCTTCCCTTAGGTTCATCTGTGTTGTCTCTTAAATTCCTCAAATGAGTGAAGTCATGTGATATTTGTCTTTCTCTGACTAATTTCACTTAGCATAATCCCCTCCAGTTCCATCCACATATTTGCAAATGGCAAGATTTCCTTCTTTTTGATTGCCGAGTAATACTCCATTGTATATGTATACCACATCTTCTGTATCCACTCATCTGTCGATGGACATTTGGGCTCTTTCTATACTTTGGCTATTGTTGATAGTGCTGCTATAAACATTGGGGTGCATGTGCCCTTTCAAAACAGCATACCTGTATCCCTTGGATAAATACCTAGTAGTGCAATTGCTGGGTTGTAGGGTAGTTCTATTTTTAATTTTTTGAGGAAACTCCATCCTGTTTTCCAGAGTGGCTGCACCTGTTTGCATGTCCACCAGCAGTGCAAAAGAGATCCTCTTTCTCCACATCCTCGCCAACATCTGTTGTTGCCTGGGTTGTTGATGTTAGTCATTCTGACAGGCATGAGGTGGTATCTCATTTTGATTTATATTTCCCTGATGGTGAGTGATGTTGAGCATTTTTTCATGTGCTGGTTGGCCATCTGGATGTCTTCTTTGGAGAAGTGTCTGTTCATGTCTTTTGCCCATTTCTTCATTGGGTTATTTGTTTTTGGGGTGTTGAGTTTGATAAATTCTTTACAGATTTTGGAGACTAAACCTTTATCTGATGTCATTTGCAAATATCTTTTCCCATTCTGTTGGTTGCCTTTTAGTTTTGTTGATTGTTTCCTTCGCTGTGCAACAGCTTTTTATTTTGATGAGGTCCCAACATTCATTTTTGCTTTTGTTTCCCTTACCTTTGGAGACATGTTGAGTAAGAAGTTGCTGTGGCTGAGGTCAAAGAGGTTTTTGTCTGCTTTCTCCTCTAGGATTTTGATGACTTCCTGTCTTATGTTAGGTCTTTCATCCATTTTGAGTTTATTTTTGTGAATGGTGTAAGAAAGTGGTCCAGGTTCATTTTTCTGCTTGTCGCTGTCCAGTTTTCCCAACACAATTTGCTAAAGAGACTGTCTTTATTCCATTGGATATTCTTTCCTGTTTTGTCAAAGATTAGTTGGCCATACGTTTGTGGGTCCATTTCTGGGTTCTCAGATCAATGGAACAGAATAGA
>NC_064816.1:141418485-141435985 GCF_023721935.1 Panthera uncia | reverse complement strand
AACTCACGATTGTGAGTTAGAGCCTTTCATGGGGCTCTATGCTGACAGTGCAGAGCCTGCTTGGGATTCTCTCCCCTCCCCCCACCTCTGCTCCTCCCCCACTCACGCTCTCTCTGTCTTAAAATAAATAAATAAGCTTAAAAAATGTTTGACTTTCTGATCCAATGTGATTATTGTTACACTAGCAAAATTAATCCCACGATTTTGGGTATTGATTCAATACACTAAATCTTCTTTCACTTTACAGTGAGATTTATATTGGATTCCTACTCTGAAAAATAAGGAAATAAGTACAATTCTATTCTGCATCTCTCTGCACATCTTCCCCTTCACACCCAAGTTTGGCTACCCAAATATTATTGTTATTCCTCTAAATAATATACAGATATTTTCTTATATTAACTTAACTTTGAACAATGTCTATTAACTTTTTGTTGTGCAGGTTGCAGGATTTATTAATAGCTCATTCTCTTTTACTGCTGAATAATATATGAATATACTACATGTTTATCCATCAGCAGTTGGGTGATATTTAGATTATTTCTGGGGCGCCTGAGTGGCTCAGTCGTTTGGGCGTCCAACTTCAGCTCAGGTCATGATCTCACAGTCTGTGAGTTCGAGCCCCGCATCGGGCTCTGTGCTGACAGCTCAGAGCCTGGAGCCTGTTTCAGATTCTGTGTCTCCCTCTCTCTCTGTCCCTCCCCTGCTCATTCTCTGTCTCTCTCGGTCTCAAAAATAAATAAAAACATTAAAAAAAATTTTTTAGATTATTTCTAGTTTTGTCTGTTTTGAGTTATGTAGCTATGAAGATTCACTTAGAAATATTTGCGTGGACACAAATTTACATTTATCATGGATAGATATATAAGAGAAGAATTGCTCCATTATATGTAAACTTACACCTAACTTTTTAAGAAATTGCCAAAATATTTTCCAAAGTTACTATACCATTTTATATTCCCATTAGCAAGGTATGAGGTTATAGCTTATTCATATCCTCACCGACACTTGATATATTGTTTTCTTTTTATTTATTTAATTTTTTTGAAAATATATTCTTATATATATAAATTTTTATTATATGTATTTACATATTTTAAATTAAATATTTTTTTCCTCTTTTTAGAGAGATAGAGTTTGGGCAGGGAGAGAAGCAGAGGGGGAGAGAGAAAGAATCCCAAGCAGTTTCCATGCTCAGCTCAGAGCCCAATATGGGGCTCAATTCCACAACCCTGGGATCGTGACCTGAGCCAAAATCAAGAGTCAGATGCTCAACCAACTGAGCCATCCAGGTGTCCTATTTTTGTTTGTTTGTTTTTGGTTTTTTTAGGTAAAACATTCTAATAGGCGTGTAGTAGTTTCTTATCATAGTTTTAATTTGCATTTCCTTAAGGTGTTGAGCATCTCTTCTTGTGCTTGGTAACCATTCACATATCTTCTCTGGCAAAATGGGTATTCAAATCTACTGCCTATTATTTAATTGTATTATTTATCTTATTGAGTTACATGCTCTGGATCAAGTCCTTTATCAGCTAAGTGATTTGCAAATATTTTTCTCAGTTTGTGGTTTGACTTTTAATTTTTTTAAGCTTTCTTTTGGGAGTTTTCAGTTTTGATGTCTATTTGATCAAGTTGTTCTGTTATGGATCATGGTTTGAGTATCACATGTAAGAAGTGCTTGCTTAATCCAAGGTCACAAAGATTTTCTTCAATGTATTTTGGATCTTATATTTAGGTCTCTGATCTATTTGAAGTTGATTTTTGTGTCCTGTAGATTAAGGATATTTTTTTTCTTTTGCCTCAGGACCATTTGTTGTTGAAAAGACTATTCTCTCCCCCACTCAGATGTCTGGGCACTTTTGTTGAAAATGAATTAGCCATAAGTGTAAGAATTTATTTCTTAATTCTGACTCTCAGTTCTGCTTCATTGATATCTATGTGTATCCTTACTCTAAAACCACCCAAGCTGTACCTTTATAGTAAGTTTAAAAAACAGGTATACGAAATCTTATATTGTTCTTACTTTTCAAAAGTGTTTGGGCTAATTCAGGGTCTTTGCATTTCATATACATCTTGGGAACAGCTTCTCAATTTCTATTAGAATGCTTGCTGGACTTTAGATAAGCATTGCATTGAAACCACAGATGATTTGGGGGATAATTGCCACCTGTTAAGATCAAGTCTTCCAATCCAAGAACATGGACTGTTTCCCACTTATTTAGCTTTTCTTTATCTCAGCAGTGTTTTCTATTTTTTAGTATACTTGTCTTTTATTAAGTTTATTCTTGTGCATTTTATTCACTTTGATACTAGTGTGAAAAGAATTGTTTTCTTAACAGTATGAAGGTTCCTCAAAAAATTAAAAATAGAACTACCATATGATCCAGCAATTCCACTACTGGGTATTTACCCAATGCATGTGAAAACACTGATTCAAAAAGATATATACGCTCCTTGTTTATTGCAGCATTGTTTACAGTAGTCAAATTATGGAAGAAACCCAAGTGTCCATCAATAGATGAGTGGATAAAGAAGAGGTGGTGTATATACACAACAGAATATTACTCAACCATAAAAAAGAATGAAATCTTGCCATTTGTAACAGCATGGATGGATCTAGAGGATATAATGCTAAGTGAAAGAAGTCAGAGAAATACAAATACCATATGCTTTCACTCCTGTGTGGAAGTTAAGAAACAAAACAAAACAAACAAAAAAAGAGACAAACTGAAAAACAGACTCTTAACTTTAGAGAACAAACTGATGGTTACCAGAGGGGAGGTGGGTGAGGGGGATGGGTGAAATAGGTGATGGGGATTAAGAGCACACTTATCATGATGAGCGCTTAACAATGTATCATGATGAGTGCTTAACAATATTGTTGATTCACTATATTTACACCTGAATCTAATATAACACTGTAACTATACTGGAATTAAAAGAAAAAACAAGATGGGGGCGCCTGGGTGGCTCAGTCGGTTAAGCATCCGACTTTGGCTCAGGTCAGGATCTGGCAGTCTGTGGGTTTGAGCCCCACGTCGGGCTCTGTGCTGACAGCTTGGAGCCTGGAGCCTGCTTCGGATTCTGTGTCTCCCTCTTTCTGACCCTCCCCGTTCATGCTCTGTCTCTCTCTGTCTCAAAAATAAATAAACGTTAAAAACAAAACAAAACAAGAGGGGTGCCTGGGTGGCTCAGTCTGTTAAGCGTCTGACTTGTGCTCAGGTTATGATCTCATGGTTTGTGGGTTCGAGCCCCACGTCAGGTTCTGTGCTGACAGCTCAGAGCCTGCTTCGGATCCTATGCCCTCGTCTCTCTCTGCCTCTCCCCTGCTCACACTCTGTCTCTCTCTCTCTCTCGAAAATAAATAAACATTAAAAAAAAAAAAAAACAAAAAAAAACAAGTGCCTGGATGGCTCAGTCAGTTGAGTGTCTGATTCTTGATCTCAGCTCAGGTATTTGATCTCAGGGTTTGAGTTTAAGCCCCTTGCTGGGCTCCATGCTGCCCAGCATGGAGCCTACTTAAAAAAAAAAAAAAAAAAGAATGTTAACTGCAGCTGTTTTTGTAGATGCTTGTTTTATAAGATTGAGGAAGTTCCTTATTATTCCTATTTTGTTGAGAGTTTTTGTTTTTTTATCATGAATGGCTTTTGACTATTGTCAAATGCCTTTCCTGTTTCTATTAAGATGATTGTGTAGGTTTAGTCCTTTATTCTATTAGCATGATGTATTACATAAATTGATTTTTGAATGTTTAATCAACCTTGCATTCCTGAGATAAATCACACCTGGTTATGGTATATAATCTTTTTTACAGATTGTTGGGTTTGATTTGCTAACATTTTGTTAAGGATTTCTGTGACTGTGTTAATTAGGGATGGTGATCTGTAGTTTCTTTTCATGTCTTTGTCTGGCTTGTTATTGGGGTTATACTAGACTCCCAATAGACTTGGAAAATGTTCCCTCCTCCTCTATTTGCTGAAGGAGTTTATGTGGGACTGGCATTTTTTTCTTCAGATACTTGATAGAATCCAAAGCCACCTGGGCTTGAGCTTTTCTTTGTAGGAAGATTTTTAATTATAAGTTTAATATCTTTGCTTGTTTAGGTCTATTCAGCCTTTCTATTTATTTTTTAGTCAATTTTGGTAATTTGTGTCTTTCTAAGAATTTATCCATTTCATGTTGGCACAAAGTTGTCCATAACAGTCCCTTATAATACTTATTATTTTTGTAGGATTGGCATTGATGATTCTTTTTTTTATTCCTGATTTTGGTAATTTTTGTCTTTTCTTTTTTCTCGATCAGTCTAACTGAAGTTTATCAGTTTTTTTTTAAATTTTTTTAAAGTTTATTTATTTTTGAGACAAAGAGAGACAGAGCATGAACGGGGGAGGGTCAGAGTGAGGGAGACACAGAATCTGAAACAGGCTCCAGGCTCTGAGCTGTCAGCACAGAGCCCGACGTGGGGCTCAAACTCACAGACCGCGAGATCATGACCTGAGCCGAAGTCGGCCGCTTAACCGACTGAGCCACCCAAGCGCCCCCGAAGTTTATCAGTTCTGTTGAGCTTTTCAAAGAACCAACTTTTGTGTCTATTGATTTTTTTCTACTGTGGTTCTGCTTTCTATTTCACTGATTTCCAGTCAGATCTTGAATATATCCTTCCTTATGCTTCCTTTAGATTTACTTTACTCTTCTTTTTCTAGATTATTAAAACAGAAGCTTAGATTATTGATTTGAGAACTTCCTTTTTATAGAGGTACTTACAGTTGCAAATTTCCTCTAAGCACCGCTCTACATATATCCCATACGTTTTGATGTTTTTATTTCCATTAAGTTCAAAATATTTTTAAATTTCCATTATGAGTTATTTGACACATGGGTTATCTAGAAGTATGTTGCTTAATTTCCATAGTTTTGGGGATTTTCCAAATTCCTTTCTATTGATTTCTAATTTTTCCATCATAGTCGGGTACACGTTGAATGATTGAAATATTTTTTAATTTATTGAGACTTGTTTTAGGACTAGCATGTGAACTATGCTGGAGAATTTTCCATGTATGCTTGAAATAATGTGTTTCCTGCTATTGTAAGGGTAGAGTGTTCTATAAAATGTTAGGTTGAGCTGGTTAATAGGTTGGTTAATAGTGTTGTTCAAGTCTTCTATATTCTTGCTAATATAGACTATAAATTGTGTAGTCAGATCATAGTTGGAACTTGCACTTTTATTTATCCTGACAATATCTGCGTTTTATTCGAGTGTTTGGTTCATTCACATTTAATGTACTTATCAATATGGTTGGATTTACACCTGGTAGTTTTCTGTTTTCTGTATATCTAAAACTTTCTTGTTACTCTTTCTCCTTATTGCCTTCTTGTATGTTAAGCAAAACTTTTAGTACACCATTTAAATTCCTCTGTTGATTTTGTAATTATACATTTTGAATGGTCTTCGTAGTTGTTTCTGTAGAGATTACAATATACATCTTAACTGATCAGTCTCCTTCAGATTAACGCTCATGTAATTCTGATAAGACACCCAGGAACTTTATTAGACTTTCTATTTCCTTCTCCCTCCTTACATCTGTACATGTTTTGATGGTATTTATAATGCTTATATTTAAAATACTTATCTTTTATATATTTACATAGTTCATTACATGTATAGATATAGCCTATAAATATGCTATTACATCTAAATATTCTCTAAACCCAACAACACAATGTTAATTATTGCTTTAAATAATCTTATGTCTTTTAAATCAACTGAGAAGAAAAAAAAAAGATTTTATACAATTACTTATATTTACTTGCAAATTTATCACTTTTTATGATCTTCATTCCCTCTTTCGGATTTGGTCTGGTGTCATTTCTTTCCGGCTTAAAGGACTCTTTTTAGTATCAGTGTAACACAGGTCTAATATCAATTCCCTCAAGCTCTGTTTATCTGGAAATCACTTTATTTCACTTTATTTTGAAGGACGGTAGGATGGTTAATGTCATGTGTCAACTGGTCTGTGCCACGGGGTGCCCAGGTTAAACATTTTTTTCTGGATCTCTCTGTGAGGATGTTGCCAGATGAAATTTGCATTTGAATTGGGCTCAGCAAAACCGATTGCCCTCCTTAGTGTGGAAGGATACCATCCAATCCACTGACAGCCTGAATAGAACAAAAGGAGAAGGAAGAACTCAGCTTTTTCCTCCTGCGTGCTTGCTGAGCCAGGACGCTGGTCTCCTCCTGCCCTTGGACTGGGACTTATGCTATTGGCTGGCCTGGTTCTCAGGCCTTCAGACACAGGCTGGAATTCTATCATTGGCTTTCCTGGGTCTCTAGCTTGCAGTTGGTAGATCGTAGGACTTCTCAACCTCCATAACTCTGAGCTAATTCCTCGTAGTAACTCTCTCTTGACATACGTACAGATGTAGATATAGGTGTAGAGCTCTCTCTCTGTACACGCATACACACCACACTGATGTACCACTTCAACAAGTTTCTTTCACATTCAGTACTCAAATGATGCAAGCATGCTCGCCAGAATCTACAAAAAGTACTTAAAACAAGTATGTGACTTTAAAAAAAAAAAAAAAGGATCTTGTAGTTTGAATGGATATCATGGCAGCTAAGTTGTTTAATCAGACAGGCCCAGGTAGACCCTTTCAAAAAAAGCATCTCTTTGTCTTGATATTGCCAGCTGAAATGTATGGTAGAGAGAACTTCCTGACTATGAATTGAAGAATTTTAGAAGAGTTGGCCGGGTATGGATCCTAATGGAAACCAGTCCTCAGATTTATAGATATTATTATTTCGAATTTCCTTATAAGAGCAGCAGAGCACCTTCCTCTAGCGACAAGATTCCAAAAACTTGTTCCATGCGTAATCCTATTTTTTCTGAATATTGACATCAGCAATGCGATACTAGTGTGCTGTAAGTGCCAAGAACTTCAGGGGCACCTGGGTGGCTTGGTCGGTTGGGCGTGCGACCTGAGCCTAGCTGTTCTCAAGTTCAAGCTCCGCATCGGGCTCTGTGCTGACAGCTCAGAGCCTGGAGCCTGCTTCAGATTCTGTGTCTCCCTCCCCGCCTCTCTCTCTCTGCCCCTTCCCCACTCACACTCTGTCTCTCTCAAAAATAAACATTAAAAAAAAAAAATTAAGCATCAAAAACTTCACGTAAACGTGTCCAGATATCCAAGCTAGTTGATACAGATTTAACTTTTAGACACCAGCAAAGTGCCTCCATCCAGATCATGCCAATTCAAACCCAACCTTGAATCTGGCTCTATGTATGTCATAAACTTGTCTTGCCTGGATAAAAATAGAATACACAGGCAGCAGCAGTAAAATTTCCACATCATTTTTCCTCTTTTTGTTCCATTTACGGTGAGAAATATTTGTTTCCCCCTGTAGCCACATATTTATAAGTGTTCTGCTCAGCAGGGGAAGCTCACACTACCAGAGTGAGTTTGTTTTAAACATGCAAACAGATGCTTTTATATGTATATAAAGGGAACTAGCTAATAATCACATTTGGGCAGATACATCCAGACTAAAGTGACCATAGTGGCTATATTTGAAAGCTCTTACTAGAAAAGGAGAAAATCTCATCATCTCAGGTCCAGTTGTGGGGGAAGGACTTGGGAAAAGTATCGTTTCCAGTACAAAAGTGCCTTAGTTACCTGTCCTAGAGTAACTGAAGGTGCATTAGTGCCAAGGTCGCTCCCATACCTGGTTCACCGGCGTGCCACTACTTTGACCAAGTTCAGGACTGCCTTTCTAAGTGCCAACGACCACATGAGTTGTTTAGGAGGGGATGACAATTTAAGGCAATATTTTAGAAGTAACTGAATCTGATTCCAGGCAGTCCAACTGGAATACTGCTAAGAGCATGTCCTAATCCAGGTAGCCTAGGTCATGGGCCAAGATGTAGCAACGGAATCCATTTTCCAAGATGGCAGTGATCCGGGTCAGGTGGAGAACTCATTACCTTCTTAGTCTCCTCTGGCTGGGAGCTGACTTTGAAAGGGAAAGCTCCCGAAGGGCTTATGATTCAGTTAAATTTATGAGTTTTTTTCTTCAGTTTTCTTAAGTTTCCTAGGATGTTCAACCTTAACTATAAATGTGGGGTTGAACCCAGTCATATTAGAAGGGTAGATTCTTTTTCCAATACAAAGAAGCCTTCGGATTTCTGGATATCTTGCTTTGACATAAGTCCATCTGGTGTTGTAACAGCACAGACTTAAGCACTAAAATTTATTTGGTGTCTTGCCTGACTCATTGTCTCTGACAGACTATGGAAACAAGACCGTCTCCAATTAGGAAGTAAATCATTCCAATATGTCTTTGTAACTGCAAATGCATTAATTCGTTTTATAAGACTTTGCAGGTTGAATCCAGAAAATATAGACAATTGTTGCTTTTGGAAATGGAATAAAGTGCTTTAGAAAGTTTAGGAAAGAACCCAGGACTTTCCCACAACTGTCTTCCCGGGATTCCTCACAAGGTGGACACAAGATAAGGCCTGAAAGTTAAAAGTTTTGAGAAGGGTGCTTAATATTTAGGGCAAACAAACGTTTTTTAGTTGATCTGTAATCTCTCCTTGTCTCACAAGCAGCAAACAGCACCAGTATAAACTGTATAGTGGAGAAGAATAATCTGAAGAGCCATCAGAAAACTATGTGTTACGTGATCCAGATTATTTATTACAGTGGTTCTCAAAGTGTGTGCCTGGATCAGCATCAGCATCAGTTTGGAATATGTTAGCAATGCAAATTCTTGGGGGCAAGGGGCGCCTGCCTGGCTCAGTCAGTAGGGCATGTGGCTCTTAATTTTGGGGTCTTGAGTTCAAGCCCCATGTTGGGTGCAGAGATTACTTAAAAAAAAAAAGGAAAGAAATGCAAATTCTCAGGCTCCACCTCTGGTGTGTTTTCCATCACCACCAAACAATTCGGCTCTGAGCAACCACAGGCTGTGTGTCCTATAAGCTTAACTCACTTCTGACACCATCTGATGTGAAACGTTGGGGTCAAAGAGCAGATGGTCGAGAAAGAATTCTTGGGACGTCTTCAGTGCAAAAGAGGTGGTTTTATTGAAGCATGGGGACAGGACTGTGGGCAGAAAGAGCTGCACTGGGGTTGTGAGGGGTTATATACTTTCAAGTTGCAAAGAAGTTAGGGATAGCCTGAGTCTCTAAGGAACTTGGAAGCAAGGTTTCCAGAACCTTGAGGGGCTAACTGTTTGCATAAGGTCATTTACTACTGTCTAGTAAAACCTTAGTCATGAGACCCTTCAGATGGATATCAGTGGGCCATGTGCTTGGGGGATGATTGCCAACATGTATCCTGGGGGGCTAGCATAATGGAAGTTTCCAAAGAGATTTTCATATGTTAAAGAAGACTTATAGGATCCTAGAGGTCAGGCTAATGTCAAGCTAAGGTTGCCTTTGCCTCTAGCAAAGTATTCACATTGAGGCAGTTGAGTTCCTGGAGGAAGGTCGTTCTGCCCATCGAGTACTTGTCAATGGGCTGTTAGTTTAAGGAAGTTTAATTTTTTCTGTATTTCTTTTGCAGAGTTTCTCCACATCACATCTACCTAGAGATAGTGTCAGATTCCACAAGGTGAGGGCTCCATCCCACGAGACACAGACTGCCCCCACTTTGGACACCAATCAGCAGTCCAGGTTGTCACCTATGCTTCTGACACACAAGCTATACATCAGGGTTCCCACACCCCTCCCTCCTTGGGTTTGGTCATTTGCTAGGTGGCTCACAAAGTTCAGGGAAACTTTACCAGTTTATTATATATGATAATTTAATTTACTTTACCAGTTTATTATACAGGATATTATAACAGATACAGGATAATAAACCAGACGAAGAGGTGTACAGGGTGAGGTCTTAGAGCATCCCATGCACAGAGCTTCTGTCCCCCGTGGAGCTGGGGTGTGCCACCCTTACAGCTTGGGGATGAGTTCACCAATTCAGAAGCTCATCAAATCTTGCTCTAGAGTTTTTATAGACAATTATGTCCAGCATGCCACCCCCCCCTCCCCGCCCAAACTTCTCAGAGGTTTTGGGGGGGGGGCAGTGCTGAAATTTCCAACCTTCTGCCCACCAAGTCATCATGATGACCAGTCCCATTCCGCCCCTCATTAAGCTCTGATGTGTTTATTCATAAGAATAACAAAAGATACTCTATCCCTGGGGGAATTCTGAGTTCTAGGAATTTTAGGAACTCTGTGCCAGGAACCAGAGAAAAAGACCAAGGGGATTGGTCCAGCAGTCCCTGTCCCTAACAAGTGCTCTAGATGACCCCCATGCACACTGAAGTTTGGTACCGCAGCTGCTCTGTGATATCTCTTTTTCCACTTCTGGGGCCTGGTCTTGTAAACTTGCCACATCTCGGAAAGAGAGCAGGACGAGAGTCCGTTTCAATGAGAAAACCATTTCAAACAGGAAATAACAGAATAAAGAATTAAAGGCCAATTCCTTGGCTGGAGAATCAGTTAATGAATTTTATTTTTAGATTTCATCAGGTTTTTTTTTTTATTTCTTTCCTTTCAATTCCAATAAATTGGAATTAGGGTTCACTGTACCAAAAAGGGCTAATATTCACCCAGAATACACTAAAACAACATACAAGTCAATATCTGGTTTGACTGGCTCGTGCCCATGCTGTGCAAGGCTCTAAATAAATCTCTCCAAAGGGGCATGATAGAGAATACAAACACACAGACTAACTGCTCTTACAATTTCATTCACAGTTAATAGAAAGTACAAGTAGAAAATACAATATCAATGTATTAGGGCAGGATCTGTGAGAAGTAAGGCAGACGGTTCATTTTCAGAAATACCAAATAAAAGCCGTGCTGTCTAACAATAGGTTTACAACCTATTGGAAATATGTATGAACCCCACCCCTACAATGGAGTTCCAAACCCTTAGACACATCACTGCCTGGTTCTTCTTCCCCTCTCCGTTTCGCAGGCTTATTTTCAGGGGCTTTGCAAGGAGCGTGGGCCAAAGAACAAAGGGAGAAGGGACTGAAAGTCTCTGCGTCACCTCAGGGAACGTACATTTGTTCCAGCCAGACTACTTTTTGCCTTACATGAGCAGAGGTGACGCCCAGGTAAGGCTGTAACCTCTATAGTACTCAGCCAATGAGGAACCAGGGGAGGGACCTACGTGCTAGGAGATAAATTGTCTGCTGTAACTGCCCCCAGTGTGCCTGTCCATCAGATGCCCGCTCTTGCAAGCACGTTGATTAAAGAAAACCTCACTTCCCTATGCTCTGAGTCTCCACATCCCTCCTTTGATTGGGTCTGTGGGCTTATTGTTAACAGATCTAACAGATCCCAACAGAAAGAACAATTCACTCCAGATGGTTCAAATGAAGCGACCTGAGTGAGGGCAAGGTTTTTGAGGTGTGGGCAGAGTTTAGGGAAGAAAGGAAACAAGGCCAAGGACCTCAAGACCAGCAGCAGTGCAGAGACACTAAAATCCCTTGGACAGAAGACACAAAGGGAGAACATAGCGTCACTGGAGAAGAAGTTCTGCTCAGTGCGAATTGTTTTTGTGGAAGGATGCAGTTATTGCCCAAGATACGACTCCAAAGCAAGGAAAGAAGGAGGAAAATATCCCGACTTATCTCTCCCATCTTCTAATTCCTACCCTCCCATTTGCTAAACCCAACCAGAAGCCAATGGCAAGGAGCTCGGTGATATACTCCACAGGGGTCTAACTCCAATGTCTTGGGGAAGAACAGAGAAGGGTGAGCAGAAATGGGTAGAATGAGGTAATAGAGCATAATGAGAAAAACAGACAAATTAGGACTTTGTGGCTTTCACTCTCCTATAACTATTTTTATGGATATTGGTCTGTTATTTCAATAAGTAGCCATAATATTGACCTCTATTTTTTATAAGGTCTTTACATAAATATTCATAGTCTCAATGTTGCATTAACACTAAAGATATCAGCAAGTACTAAGTTAATAACCAGAATTATCAGAGATTTTTTAGAACTTTTGATCCAGAAATGTCATTTGGAACAATTTATGTACGTAAATAGCTTTCAAACGTTGTTTATATTCCACAAGAACAACTCAAAAGACATTAGCATATTTTAATTAACACATTTTAGTAGCAAAATTGTATTTAAATTACATTTTGTTATCCTAATAGCTTTACAAGTAATTTTCAGACACATTTGAAACTCTGCCCAGAGGATTTTATTTGATATAAAACAACCAAAGAATTTAGCAACATTTATAGAAAGTTTTGTGTAAACATCCACATTTCTAAAGCACATCAAGCTCCAGTTTGGGATTCTGTGGTGAATGCATAACCAGTGGAGGAGGGACACAAAGTCACCTTATTATAATTGTCTCTGCTTTAAGGATAAGGGCCAGATTCCTAAGTGTAGGGAACACCCAGGGGCATGCTGCAGGTGGCTAATACTGGCCCCTGGGAGCCAATTTTGTGCATTCCTTCTCAACTCCATGTGCAGTGACCTTCACCTTGGTGGTTTGAAATCTGCCGTGATAAGAGTGGTTACATATAGAAATGGACAAAAGGTACAAATAAGGGCTCTTCCTTCTTTCTTTCTTTCTTTCTTTCTTTCTTTCTTTCTTTCTTTCCCTTCCTTCCTTCCTTCCTTCCTTCCTTCCTCTCTTTCCTTCTTTCCTTTTTTAATTTGTCTCTATTTATTTATTTGAGGAAACAGACACCCACTGGGTATTCAGCTTTTCACCTGGGCCTGGTTGTACCTATGATTTATTTTTGGTTGTCTAGGTCTTGCTGGGGATGGCCCCTGCCCGTATGGTTCCCAGGGCTTACCTATTTCAAATTAATCCCTTTTGGGGCTGATAATACTGCAAGTTTTCATCTTGTAAATCTAGTTGGTACCTGTGCCCGGGTGGGGAGACAGCTCCCCCTGGGGCCGTCAGTGTTGTCGCTCTTCTCTGGACCTTTAAACTGTCAATCTCAGGGGCGCCTGGGTGGCTCAGTCGGTTGAGCGTCTGACTTCAGCTCAGGTCATGATCTCGCAGTCTGTGAGTTCGAGGCCCGCGTCGGGCTCTGGGCTGATGGCTCAGAGCCTGGAGCTTGCTTCTGATTCTGTGTCTCCCTCTCTCTCTGCCCCTCCCCCGTTCATGCTGTGTCTCTCTCTGTCTCAAAAATAAATAAAACGTTAAAAAAAAAATTTAAACTGTCAATCTCAGGAGAAGCCTCTGAGGACACTGCCTCACCTGTGTGCCCAGGAGCCAGCTGAGCCAACTCCGAGCCAACTCCCAGCCATCACTGTACAATCACCTGGCTGGTTTCTGCTCCACCAGCTCCTGACCCACTTGCCCCCCCCTCCCCCCCCCCCGGCCACCTCTCCTCCCTTTTTCAGGGTCCCTAGCAGCTTGCCCAGCCCCCTCCAGGGTCGTGCTGCCCGAGGTCCTGATTTTGACTCATTTTAATAACATGTACTTTTTTTTTTTGGACTAATATCATCCCTTTACCTTCTTCTTACACATTCGTTTTACTAAAGTAAGAGGGAGCAAAGCCCAGCTCACCCCTCCCCTGCCTTTCTCAGTTCAGAAGCTATGTAAGTGGAGGCAACCAGCCAAGAGCCCAAATTAACCCAAACCATAATTTTTCTTCTAATACTTGAGACCTTGGCAAGTTCTGGGAATAATGCCAGATGCTTTCTAGCCTAGGCTATAAAGGCCATCATTACCTAAATAAAATTGTGCCTGAAATAGAAAAGTCAGCTCTTTAATTCATTAGCGACATTTGCTTTATGCTATTATAATTTACTACCCTTGGGAGCTACAGAGCACCCTGATAATGACGAACTTCCTATTGAACAATTTCTTATTCACATCTCATCTGAATATTATGCTGTTTTACCAGACTCAGATAACAGGCAAATAGAAGTTTAAAGAGTAAATTACTTTCTGTACCCTTGACCAATAGAAAGTCTAAGTCTTTGTAAATATGAGCAACCACCACCTTCTCTGTAGGTGAGTTTCCCCATTTGCAAAATGGGAACCACAGTGGTACCTGATGAGGTTTTGGGGGTGATTGTGGGGTTTGTGGGGTTCAGAGCTGACGGCCAAGAAAGAATTCTCGGAGACGCCTTTGGTGCAAAAAAGTGATTTTATTAAAGCACGAGGACAGGACCTGTGGGCAGAGAGAGCTGCACTGGGGCTGTGAAGCAGAGTGGTTCCTTATATACTATGAACTTGGGGGAGGTAAAGTCAAAAGGGAAGTTTCCAAAGAGATTTTCATATGCTAATGATTCACAGATTACTGAAGCCTAGCTATTGTCAAGCTAAGGTTGTTTTTCCCTCTAGCAAAGCATTAACATTAAGATAGTAGGGAGTTCCTGGAGGGAGGTTATACTCTGTATTTGCCTCAAGTATGTGTCAATGGGCTGCAGGTTATAAGGAAATTTAATTTTACCTGCCATTTCCTTCTTGTCTTTTCCCCATATCACTATGGAGGGGCGATGTTGAGGCTCCAGGAAACTGAGTCTGTAGGTTTCTGGAGATTAGGCTATTGACAAAATTGTCCTTTTCTTGTAATTTACCAAGACATTTGTAAACTGATAGACTCTATCAGTTTAACCATTTGTTCTCTCTCCCTTCCTCTGTCCTTGGGCAGTCAGGAATGGCTGAGGGATGTCACACATATCCCACTTGGAGTGTGGGGGGTGGGGGGGAGGTGTGTGTGTGTGCACACGTGTGCAAGCTTGTACTTTGCCCTCAGCCTACCTTATGCTCCCTCATCAGTATGGGTTTAGGCAAGACCCCAGATAGAGCTTGCACAGAGCAAGCATCCAAATACATTAGTCATCATCATCATTATTATTGTTAGTGTGGAAGTCCATATGTTCCCTTTCATCTAAATTTACTTTGAATACATACCATCTTTCGGAGTTCAAAATACACCTCAATTATTAATCGGTTTTTACAGTTTCCTACCTTAGAAGAGTTTGGGTTTTAATGATGGTTTGTTTTACTTTTGTGAAGACAGATAATATGGAGGGAAAACATAGTTTATTAAAAGTAATTTTCTTATTACTGTTGGGTGAAGGGCTCGCATGGATGTTAAAAGTTGTTTTTGGACACTATCCATTCTGTGTTTCTAGAAAGAATTCCAAAATACTGAAGAAATTGCCATGTAAGAAGAATTTAAGGTGGAGCAGAGAGCAACAGAGCCATGAAAAGGATTTTATAATGAGATAAAATTTATCACTCTGACTCTGGTCTTGCCCTCCCTGTGTGGAATTCTCTCCTTTTCTTAGAGCAGAATAATGTAAAAGGCCCAGTGCTCAGAACAGCTTTCACAGCAGAATATGCAGAGACTAGGGGAGGGAGGGATGTTTTTTTTAACCGAGGAATGTACTTTATTAGTAGTGATTTATCTAATATCCATTTTATTATCCTGAAAAATGTGGTGTAAACATTTAAAATTCCTCTAAGTATTGGGGCCATCTGGCTGGCTCAGTCGGTAGGAACGTGTGACTCTTGATCTCAGAGTAGGGTCAGAAATTCAAGCCCTACACTGGGTGTGGAGCCTACTTAAAAAAAAAAAAAAATTCCTCTAAGTATTCATTCACTTAACAATAAATTAAAAAAGACAAGTGAATATCAAAAAATTAGAGTTCCCTAGACATTTAAATGCTGATTACAACCTAAATTTTTCACATACAATGTATCAGATTCTTGTAAATACTTTAAAGCCTTTTATGAATAGATATTGAACAGAGTGCCTGGGTGGCTCAGTGGGTTAAGCATCCAACTCTTGATTTCGGCTGAGGTCATGATCTCAGAGTTGCGGGATTGGGTCCCAAGTGGGGACTGAGCCCCTCGTTGGTGTCTGTGCTGACAGCTTGGAGCCTACTTGGGGTTCTCTCTCTCCCTGGCTCTCTGCCCCTCCCCCGTTTATGTGTGCTCTCTCTCTCTCCCTCTCTCTAAATAAATAAATAAATATTAAAATAGAGAATAGATATAGAACAACACAATGATTGCAAAACAGATGCATACGTGTATGCTATCCCTGGTTATAAAAGGGTTAATACCACAATTTAGAATTTTCTTTATCTTTTTTACTCCAACAGGGAGATTCATATCATAAAAGCCTGGAGTGGGGGGTGCCTGGGTGGCGCAGTTGGCTAAGTGTCAGACTCTTGATCTCTGCTAAGGTCATGATCTCACAGTGAGTTTGAGCCCCGCACAGGGCTCTTCACTGATGGTGCAGAGCGTGCTTGGGATTCTGTCTCTCCTCTCTGCCCCTTTCTTGCTTGTGCGCGTGTACTCTCTCTCTCTCAAAATAAATAAGTGAACTTAAAAAAAATGTTTTTAAATAAAAATTAAAAAATAAAAGTCTGGAGTGTTTCTCACCTAACTGCTCATCTTCTCAGATCTAAACCCTTGGCATTCATCCAATTTCGCTTGCCGGATTAGGACGCATAATCACTTTAGACCTTTTTGTATTTTAAAACCGAAGTGAGGATTACTAGTTCATCCGTATTTCTATTGTAATTCAGTTATAGAGCAATTGAAGGTTTGTGCTTAAGCCTTTCAGATATAAACAGATTTGCCCGAATCTAATAATCCAGGTAAGGGGAATGATGATTTAGAATTATCCTGGATAAAGAAATACCAACGAGCCAGGTGTAAATTTCTGGTGTGACTATACTGGTGTCTCATATTTACGACTCTTATTTCCCCCACTTTTTTCTTAATCTTTCTCCCTGCCAAATCAGGCTCTAAGAATGTAATCCTTCACCTCGAGTGGGATTGGAACATACAGGGGTGGGATGTGCTCTCATATTGTTACTGAACCATCCTCAGGAAACGAACCAGAGAATCTGGGGCACTGTTGCCAAACAAATTTGGATAAACTCATTGCAAGAGAAGCCAATCATTCAAGACAGGGGGGGTTGAAAAAAGAGAAAGGGAGAAATTTATTTCTCCCAGCAGCTGGGGCAGGACCCAGCTTAACAACGGACCTCTCTGTCCACAAGCTGGACAGCCAGAGTTTTACAGAGAGAGGTTGGGGGGGTTGGGGGGTATGCAAGAGAGTAGGAAACATGAAGGGTGTGATCAAGGATCAGAGTCTGTATGTGTTCAGCCCATGATCGTGGGCAGGGAAGGGGACGTGTGGGGTGTCTTCTAGGCATTCCACTGCTATCAGGGTTTTTCTGTTCTGGCGGCTGGGATGGTCTGGCCATTGCAAAACACCTTCATCAGTGCCTCAAGAAAGTATGATAAGAAATTAACAAAATGGGTTTCAGTTAGAGCAGGCTTAAACGGGCTTGCTTATTTCTGCTTTTGACTGCTGGGGTCTATAGTTGAACAAAAGGACTCACTAACAACATCACCATGGAGACAGGACTGCAGGTTCACTGTGTCACAGTTCTTGTTCCTGGGAGGGACTGTCCCTCTTTGCTTTTTATCTTATTTTATTTTATTTTATTTTATTTTATTTTATTTTATTTTATTTTATTTTATTTT
>NC_064816.1:141414368-141418475 GCF_023721935.1 Panthera uncia | reverse complement strand
TTATTTTATTTTATTTTATTTTATTTTATTTTATTTTATTTTATTTTTTAAGTAGGCTCCACGCTGGGTGCAGGGCTCAAATTCACGACCCTGAGATCAAGACCTGACCTGAGATCAGGAGTCGGATGCCTAACTGACTGAGCCACCCAGGTGCCCCAGACTGTCCCTCTTTGGAGCTTGGGGCTTACATGTACCTGTCTTCAGTCTGGACTCCTAATGAACTGGCCTATTTGAAGCAGAGGGAAGTATTATCAGTCGGCAGACAAACGAAACAGGTGTGCTTTTCAAGAACCACCAGAACCACCAGAAACTAAAAATGACTGGGTCAGAGTTTGGATGGATGTGGGTGCCGGGCTACTCCCACCTTTGGGCAGCCGCATACAGAGATGTTAGCTGCCCACCAAGAGTTTGTGGAGAACTGTTTCTAAGCCATGCTGCCAGCTGTCCCAGAATCCAGACGGCCCTCGGACACACCGATGTAGCAAGTGGGGTTTTTATAAGAGCTAAAGAATGCTCTCTTTGGGCGAGAGGACTCCAAAGACCTATCTAGTATGTGGCTTTCATTAACAAAAGAACAGCAACCTTGAAGGGTGAAAAACTCAATACAAAGGTATTTGGAGATCGGTACAGATGTTAAGTCTTTTACTTTTGGGTAGGGAGAGACTACTGGCATGGAAGTTTTTAAGACAAAATGGAAAGCCAAACAAGGATCACTAACTTTGAGGAATACACAATGTGCAAGAGAAAGACCAGAATTAATGGGAAAAAGTAGTCGCCAGAGGAAATAAGAAACAAAGTAGACGATCTAGACCTGGAGAAGACCATCTAGCATCTTCAGGAAGGTTTAGGGGCTATTTATTTTATTTTTATATAATGTTTTTTCCAGTTATTTATTTTGAGAGAGAGAGAGAGAGAGAGAGAGAGAGAGAGAGAGAGGACGTGCACAGGAGTGTGCACAAATGGGGAAGGGGCAGAGAGAGAGAGAATCCAAGCAGGCTCTGCACTGAGCCTGATGTGGGGTTTGGTCCCACAACCGTGAGATCATGACTTGAGCTGAAAGAGCTGAAATCAAGAGTCAGATGCTTAATCGACTGAGCCACCCAGTCACCTAAAATAAATTTAGGGGATATTTAATCCATAAAATTAGAACAAGTTCCCGTCAAAAGGGACGCTGGGGACAACAAAGAGTAAGCATTCAGTAGATAAACATGTAATTGTCAAAATGAAGACAAAAATCAGTATAAAACCTGAAAAATGTAGGGTTCATAGAATTCTAAACTAAAGTTAAAAAGTCAATGAGTTGGAACATGAGAGAGGAAGATCAGTAGAAGGTGTCGAAGCCAGTTAGGCAGGTCCAAATTCGACAAACAGTATTCCAAAGAGAGAGAGAGCAGAGAAGATGGAAGGAAAGAAATCCTTTAAAACCACCGAATGGACAAAACAGGAAACAATTTCCTGGATCAGAAGGCTTTGGGGCTTCATATTGGAGGGGCTCACCATGTGTCCGTGTGCCTGAAGAAAAAGGAGCCAGGCTGAGATTCCGTCTCCCCCAGTCCCTGCTGGTCCCGGGTCATTAATCCAATTTGGCATCCCCTACCGTGGCCTCCCTTCCCAGACCCCAGGGCCTCTCTGGGTTTGCAAAAGAGTAGCCCACCACACACAGAAGATCTAACAATAAGAAAATATTTTTAAAACTATGCCAAAACTCTCGTGCTGCCCTTGAGACACTGACAGACGATTTCAATTTCTTTTGGAAAACAGCACTTTAAGCAAATTCAGAATGAAAAGAAATCTCTTCCTCTATCTCTGTGATCTATAAAGGTGCCTTAAAAAGATGTGCAGAGGACAGCGGAAAGAGAAGTGTGAGGGTGTGTGGCTGAAATTCAGACGCACCTTTCCTGAATTAAATGTGAAACGAAAAGCCCCACGGAAACCCATTCGCTGACCAACATACCAACTCCTGGAACAGAGGCCCAAGAGCTAGACATTTCTGAAATAAAGCCTATGGCTACTTTCAAGCGTTTATCCCAGCAAGCCTATTTTTATAACAGTTCTAAGATGTTCCTGGAAGTTGTCTGAACTGAAACCGATCGCCCTCTTTTAACACTGCAGAGCAGGTATTACCCTCTGACATGTCTGCGTTTATCGCTTGCGTGTTTGCGGGTTGTGGGTTCCACAAACGCTGGGACTTCGTGTGTCTCATCCACCTCTCTACCCCTGCTGTTTAAGACTGCCTGGCACGTTGTAGGTACACTGTTGCTGTTGAATGAATGAATGAATGAACGAACGAATGAACGAACAAAGAACAGAACTTCCTGCTGTGCAGTTTTCTTTGTGCCTCAGGAGACCCCCCCCGCCCCCCGACCCAGGCTGTCATAGTTGGTGTTGACCAAGGAGCTTCTCTCGGTTGAGGATCCTAGGCTCAGATTCAAGGACTTCCATGGAAGGAAAGCTTCTTTCCCGTCCCTGTTGTCAGCCCTGTGAACATAAGTGTAAAAAGTAAATGTGGGCAAAGGCAATATTAGCTATGATGAAACATAAATGTCCATCAGTGGCGAATGGGGAAATGTTGGGATTTGGGGGGGGGGGGCAAAACATGATACTACTTTCTTCTTGAGAGGGAATCTTTTCTTCCTCTCTTCCTTCCTCCCTTCCCTTTCCTTCCCTTCCCTTCTCTTCTTTCCTCCTTCCCTACCTTCTCTTTCTCTCTTCCTTGTTTCCTTCCTCCGTCCCTCCCTCCCTTAACTCCCTCCCTCCCTTCCTTAACTCCCTCTCTCCCTCCCTCCTTTCCTCCCTGAACTCCCTCCCTCCCTCCCTTCTTTCCTCCTTTCCTCCCTTTCTTCCCTCCCTGCTCTGTCCCTCCCTCCCTCCCCTCCTTCCTCCTTTCTGTCTGTCAGTCTGCCTGTCTTTTAAAGGAAAAGTCCTAATTCAGAGTCCACATAGAGCTTCACTGGAGAATGTGAGTAAAATGTGTAGGCTTCCTGCTGGAGACAAGGCCAAGGAGCATCCCCAGGGCCGCCACTCTGATCAAAGCCCAGAAAGTATGGGCCCTTGTGCCCCCTTTTTCCTCCTGGCCTCATAAGTCAGATAAATCACTCCTACTGAGGGGCTGGAATCACTCATACTGTTACACCCTGGGAGTGGAAATTCACTCAGGAAACATGAGGGAGAGGAATAAGATTTCCCACCAGAAAAATCATCTGCAGAACACCCAATGTTATAGTATGCATCCATTTACAAGAATAAAGTTGGGTATACATTCGCTGATGCAGGAAATGCTCCAAAGGATGTTACAAGTGAAGGGAAAATTGCAAAGCTATGTATGGTCTGATTGTTGCAAAAATAAATGAATAATTCTAAGACATGTTAGCACATGAATATACCAGGGAAAGAAAGAGGGCTATGCGTAAACTTAGTGATGGTTATCTTTAGGGTGGAATTATAGGGGATGTTTATTATTATATTATAGCTGTGATGATATCTGAATTTTGTATAATAGGCATTGCTTTTAAAATCAGAAAAAAAATGAGTTAAAAAAGGGGGGGGTTAAATTAGAAGCAAAAGATTTTTCTTTTTTTCTTCCTAAAATTGCCTTGAAGCATAAGAGAAGGAGACTAGCTAAATGGGTGTCTCTAGAATGACTGACCATGCAGATGGCCTTTCCCATGGGTTCCAGCACACATGCTGAGGGTGGGTGGGGTCCTGGCCCCACCGCCCTGTGCCCCACCGCCTCTCTGTGCTGTTCTCTCGGTTGACCTCCCGTTGTCCAGTCCCTACTACTCTGGGACAGGAAACCACAGTGTGGAGCCTGGATGTTATGGCCTCTGAAGCCACAGAAGAACAAGCCCAAGCTTTGGTGTAGATGAGCCAAGGCTCAAACGCTAGTGCTGCCATGGCCTTGGTGTTTGAATTTGGGCAAATTACTTAACCACAGATCAGAGACGGCCAAAACTCATCAACCTACACAGTTACAATGGGTGCCTTCTATTGTGTGTAAATTCTGTCTTGATAAGATTGATTTTATTAAAAATATATATATATATATTTATATTTATATATTTATAAATTTTTATATATTTATATAAAATTATATATAAATTTATAATA
>NC_064816.1:141388566-141413968 GCF_023721935.1 Panthera uncia | reverse complement strand
ATAAAGGAAGTCAAATCACATCAGTCCTCTGCTCAAAACCTGTCATGATCTCCTTGTCTCTCTGGGTCAAGGCCTTACTCCGGCCTCCAGGGCCCCTCCCAGTCTGCACCTTCCCTGCTGCCTGCTGCCTGCTGTCTGATCTCATCTCCTGTGGTCATGCCCACCATTCTGAGTGCTGTGGTCTCCTCAGTGTTCCCCAAACAAGCCAGCACGCTCAGGGCCTTTGCACTGGTGGTTCCTTCTGCCTGGAATGCTCTCCCCCAGATAGCCACATCTACCCTCTTCTCCTTAGGTCTGTGCTCAAATTCCATCTCTTCAGTAAGATCCAGCCAGACAGTGCTGTTTAAAACTGATTTCTGGACAGCTTTTACTCATTCTCATCCATGTACGGATCCTTCCCTATCTTCTGGTGGGATTGCAAATTGGTATGGCCACGTGGAGAGCGATCTGACATTACATATTGAAATATAAGATGGGCTTGTCCTACAACTCGGTAATTACGCTCCTCTGTTTCTATCCTGGAGAAACATCTGCACATGTGCATGAGGAGGCATGTATTAGGATGTTTACTGCAGTAAAATAATTTAAAAAATTGAGTTAAAAAATCGTAGGAGAATGGACTTTTAAATACATCAAGGTACATTTATACTATGAATTACTGTTCAGCATTTAAAGAGGATTAAGTGTACGTCACAAGGGGGGGGGTGGATCTCTAAGACACACTGTTGAGTGGTGGAAATTAAATTTTTTATCAAAAAGTCACAGAAGAATGGATATGACTACCAGTAGTAGCCCCAGAGGTCTTGCTGGTGATGGAACAGGTCTGTGTCTTGATTGTGGTGGTGATTGGAAAATCGACACCTATGGTGGGGCACCCGGGGGGTTCAGTCGGTTGAGCGTCCGACTTCGGCTCAGGTCATGATCTCATACTCCGGGAGTTCGAGCCCCGCGTCGGGCTCTGGGCCGACAGCTCGGAGCCTGGAGCCCGCTTCGGATTCTGTGTCTCCCCCTCTCTCTGCCCCTCCCCTGCTCCTGCTCTGTCTCTGTCTCAAAAAGAAATAAAAACATTAACAAAATTAAAAAAAAAAAAGAATATCTGCACCTATGGTAAAGTTGCATAGAACTTTACACATACAACATACACACAAAACTAAGTGCGTGCAACAGTGGTGAAATCTGAGTGAATTCTGTGGATTGTACCAATGTCAGTGTCCTGGTTATGATCATGTACTTCTATAGCTTTGTAAGATATAACCATTGGGCGAGGCTGGGTGAAAGGTGTACAGGTTCTCCTATATAATTTGTGCAACTTCCTGTGAATCTATAATTATTTCAAAATAGTTAAAAACAAATAAAACAAAATCAATGTTGATGTGGTGAAAGACAGTTTAATTATACATTTACCCCTACATCATCTAGAATCAATACAATCTCAAACTTTTTAAAAGTAACTTGACAGACTGTTTCCAAAATTTATACGGAAATGTGAAGAATCAAGAATCACACACACACACACACACACACACACACACACAAATTCTTGAGAAAGAATGAAGGAAGATAATTTGTTCTACCACATGAAGATTTATTATAAAATAAGGAATAATAAGTAGCAAGAAGTATGGCTTTGGCATAAGAATGAACAAGTTGATCAATGGAAAGGATAGAGCATGTGGGAGTGGGGGTGAGGACCCATGAATGTGAAAGCACCTGACAGGGGCACTTGGGTGGTCCAGTTGGTTAAGATTCTGACTTCAGCTCAGGTCATGATCTCTTGGTTTGTGAGTTCGAGGCCCACATTGGGCCCTGCACTGACAGCTCAGAGCCTGGAGCCTGCTTCGGATTCTGTGTCTCCTCTCTCTGCCCTTCCCCTGCTCATGCTCTGTCTCTCTCTGTCTCAAAAATAAAGAAAAACATTTAAAAAAATAAAAAACAAAGTATATGAAGGAGAATTGGCAATTTTATTATGGAAACTTATAATAACCTAAGTTTTATTTTATTTTATTTAAAAAAATTTTTTTAACGTTTATTTATTTTTGAGACAGAGAGAGACAGAGCATGAATGGGGGGAGGGTCAGAGAGAGGGAGACACAGAATCTGAAACAGGCTCCAGGCTCTGAGCTGTCGGCACAGAGCCCGACACGGGGCTCAAACTCACGGACCGCGAGATCATGACCTGAGCCGAAGTCGGCCGCTTAACCAACTGAGCCACCCAGGCGCCCCAGTAACCTAAGTTTTAAAACTCGATGGATGGGCCTAATAGGAGAATGGAGAGGACAGAGGAAAGAATCAATGAACTTGAAACAGAATATTATCAAATATTTAAAGAAGAATTAATGCTCATTCTATACAATCTCTTCCAGAAAATAGAAGAGGAGGAAATAATTCTCAAATTATGAGGCCGGTATTACCCTGATGGCAAAACCTGGCAAAGACACACACATGAAAAGAAAACTACAAATGGATATACGTCATGAAGATAGATGCATATTTTTAAACAAAATATTACCAAATAGAATTCAGTAATACCAAGAATTATACACCATGAATAAGTGCAGCTTATGCCAAGGAGTCAAGGCTGGTTCAATAATTGAAAATCAACCAGTGTAATCCACCATGTTAACAGACTAAAGGGGAAAATCATAGCATCATGGAGACGCAGAAAAATATTTGACAAAATTTAACACTACCCATGGTAAAACTCAGAAAGCTAGAAATGGAAACTTCCTTGGCTTGAGAAAAGTCATATGCAAAAAGCCTACAGAGAACATCATACCTAATGGCGAGAGTCTGAATGCATTCCCATTAAGCTTTGGAACAAAGAGTGAAAGCCCACTCTTACCACTGACACTCAACATAATACTGTAAATCCTAGTCAGAGCAGTGAAGCCAAACAAGAAAACAAAAGGGATATGAATAAGAAAGAAAGCAAGGAAGGGAGGGAGGGAGGCAAAGGAAGGAAGGAAGGATGGAAGGAAGGGAGTGAAGAAGAAAGAAAACGGTTCCTAATTGCAGATAACATAATGATCTACTTAGAAAATTCCAAGAAATCTACAAAAACAAAAACAACAAAAAACCCAAAAAACAAAAAAACAAGAAACCCTCCTTCAACTAACAAGTGCATTCAGCAAGGTTGCAGGATACAAAATCAACCTACAAAATCAATTGTATTTCTACATTCTAACAATGACCACATAGAACCAAAGTTTAAGATACAATACCATTTACAGTCCCTCAAAAAATGCACCTAAACCTAACAAAATACAACATTTTTATAACACAACATTAACTTGCATGCTGAAAGCTATCAAACACTAATGAAAGAAATCAAAGTAGATCTAACTAAATGGAGAGATACCACGTTTATGGAGTGAAAATCTGAACATAGGGAAGATTTCGATTCTCCTCAAGTTAATGTATTTCCTTTTAGTTTTGTTGGTTGTTTCCGTTGCTGTGCAGAAGCTTCCTTTTAGTTTTGTTGGTAGTTAATACATTTCCTATCAATATCCCAAGTATATTTTTTTGTAAGATAAACAAAATTATTCAAAAATGGGAAATCGAAACTAGCATAGCTAAAGCAATTTTTCGAAAGAAGAATAAAGTAAGAGAAATTACTCTCCTAAGATTTATTGTTGGGAAAGGCATTCTTGTACCTCCGGGCTCGTAGCCCCCACTTGACTATGTAAGAATGAGCCACAGGCCTGGAACACTTCCTTGCCCAGAGATGAGTAGCCCACACAGCCTGTGTTGGGCTTATCACCTTGTATGGGAATAGCTTTCTCTATTTCAAGCTCAGGAATGCTCTTTCTGCATTCACTTGAAGCTTGTGCCTCACAGGGCACCTGGCGAACTTGGCTGTGTATCTGTCCTCCACGGGGAGGGGGCAGAGTCCTTCCACTGTGGCGCAAGAAAGGCAAATTGCTCTGTGCCAGTCACCAGGAGAGACCTGCTGGCCACAGGCAAACAAATAAACAAACCGACTTCGACCTACATCTCACAACTGATATATAAAAAAAAAAAAAAGAACTTAAAATGGATTTCACTATAAAATGTGAAGCTATAAACCTCTTAGGAAAAAAAAAAAAACATGGGAAGTAACAAAAGAAAAAAATAGACAAAATGGACCACACGAAAACGCTGAAAGTCTGTGCATCGACAGACACTATCAACAGAGTAAAAACGCAACCCACAGGATGGGAGAAAAGATTTGCAAATCATATATCTGATAAGGGAGTAATGCTCACAATATACAGAGAGCTTCCGAAACGAAACAACACAAACAGTGCAATTGAAAAGTGGGCAAAGGAACGGATATTTCTCCACAGGAGACATACAAATGGCCCATAAGCGCGTGAAAAGATGCTGAACATCACTGATCATCAAGGAAAGGCAAATCAAAACTACAGTGAGATATCATCTCACACCCATTAGGATGCTGCTATCAAAACCCAGGAGACAACAGGTGCTGGCCAGCATGTGGAGACATTGAAATCCTTGCACACTGCTGGTGGGAATGTAAAACGGTACACCACTGTGGGAAAGAGTTTGGTGTTTCCTCAACACAGCACTAAAATTAGAATTACCAGATTGTCCAGCAATTCCACTTCTAGGTGGATACCCAAAATAACTGAAAGCCGCATCTCAGAGATTCGTACACCCACGTTCATAGCAGAATGATTCACAGTAGCTAAAACGCGGAAGCAGCCCGAGTGTCCATCGATGGATGAACGCATTCGTGCATTGCATGTGGGATCCACATACAATAGAATATTATTTAGCCTTAAAAAGGAAGGAAATTCTGCGATATCCTACATCCCGGATGAACCTGGAGGACATTATGCCAGGTGAAATAAAGGCAGTCACGAACAGTACGATTCCACTTAGAAGCGGGTACTTAGGTTAGAGCAGCCTAACTAATGTGGTCCCAAGAAACACAGCGCACCATGAGGTACTCTGCAAAAAAACAAAGAGCAAAAGCAGACAATACTACACTTAAGAATGAAACAAGACTAAAGTAAAAAAGCAAGACAAAGGGCCCTATATTATGGAATACAGTGATAAACTTCCCCCCAATGCAATAAGAAACATAAAACAAGATTCGTTATTGGAAAGGTGGTGGTAAATGGTCATGATTTCAGATGTCGTGATTGCCCACAGGGAAACCCAAAGGCGTCAACTGAAGAAGATTAAAATCCAGACATCAGTAAGGTCATGAAATATTTAAAGATCAGTTGCATCCCTACACCAACACCCATAATAATTCGTTCAACAAATAGTAAGTGGAGAAAGATCCACCTGCCGATGCCACAAAATGTAAAATACCTAGAAACCTTGAAATTAAAGTACTGGACCCTAATGAAAATTATAACATTCAATTGAGGGACTATGAAAGAAGATCCAAACAATGGAGAGACCTACAATATTTCTAGATGGGAAGACTTGATTTTCTATTGTAAAGATATAAACTCTCCCCAAATAAATCTCTGTATTTCCCACAATCTAAATGCCAGTGGGATTTTAAAAAACGGAACAAAATTAAAGTTCATCTGAAAAAAGTTAAAGTGGGAAAACAGCCAATGCTATTTTGAAAAAGGGTAATAATGTTGCATGACTGTGGTTAGTAAGAAAAATTTCAAAATACATTAACTTATTTAATGGCAGAATGCAAATCCAAATTAATTGCAATTGCATTTGCAGGGTGGAAGGTTACAAAATGGTACAGATATAATCTCTGTTAAAAAGTAAATTATGCATGGAGCGCCTGGGTGGCTCAGTCGGTTGAGCGGCTGACTTCGGCTCAGGTCATGATCTCGCGGTTTGTGAGTTCGAGCCCCGCGTTGGGCTCTGTGCTGACAGCTGGGAGTCTAGAGCCTGCTTTGGATTCTGTGTCTCTTCCTCTCTCTGCCCCTCCCCTGCTCATGCTCTGTCTCTCTTTCTCTCAATAATAAAGAGACATGAAAGAATTTTTTTTAATTATGCATAAAAGGGGGCTTGGGATAAATAAATATTAGCAAAATATTGGTATGTGGCTATCTCTGGGTGATAGGATAATGGGTAATTCTTTTTAGTTCATCAGCATTTCCTAAGTTTTCTACACTAAACATATATTGATATCATAAAGAGGAAAAAATGGTGTTTACCTTAGATCTCAGATCACATCTTTACTTCTTCAGAAAGAACTCAGATCACACCTTTACTTCTTCAGAAAGTCTTCCCTTAACCCCATCCTTTCTGATCTGGGCTGGTGGCTACATTTGTTGTTTTTATTATTGCAGATACAATATATCATAAGTCTTTGGCTTTCTCTTTTCTAGGCTTGTGACTTTTTAATAAATGAAACTGTATGTTTTATCTCTGCATCTCTAACACAGAGCCTAATATATAGTAGTTCCTCAATAAGTCTTGGTTGACTGAATAAGGAAAAATGTACAAACGAGAACGTGCAACTCCTCACATCACCACTAGAGGGAACCACACTTCCACCAAGACAGTTCTTGGAGAGTATGGATTTTTTTTTTTTTTTTTTTTTTTTTTTTTAAACAAGGCCGTGCAAATCTGAGAAACCTTCCAGAAGGTATTATTGAACCCACCTGAGGGGGACTGAATGTAAACCATTCCTAACAGTGAGCTGTCTATTCTATGATTAGATAGTCCCATGATCTCCTATCTTATCCAAACTCACAGCACTTAATATCTGTTCCATTCAGTCTGGCACAGATCAAAATATATTTTATTGATTATCAAATTTTATGCTGTGCCTGTGTCTTCCACAACAAGAGAGTAAGTTCATGTTTAAGCTCATTTCTCTCTCATTAGCCAGCTCTAATCAGTAAAGAAAGGTGTGCAACAATATTTAATTGAATTAAAAGGTTAACATTCTCCCTTGAGTCTTGTGCCACTGTAAGAATATCTAATATGCAAAATTCCAAATGTACAAAACACAAAAATTACGTGATGATTGTAAGAATATTCTCAGCGGTACAGAAGGTTTCAATACAAAGCTACAATAGAAAGCTTCTCCTGATACATTTAAAATACCGTGTTTTCAGAATTAAAGTGACAGCTACTTTTGCAGGGGACAATTATGATTTAAACAGTGACAGGCCGTTGCTGATAAGACCTGAAGAGCAGGCAAGTCCATTCAAGGTGGGCAAGGATGCCTCCAGAGGAAGGCGTGACTGGAATGTGTTTGATGTTAAAAAAAAAAAAAAAAAAAAGTGGAGGGGGAGAAGGGAATTAACCTAATCTCGTTACACAGGCTGGGATACAATAAAAAAGAAGGAAAGGCCAGAGCAGGTATTAGCTCCTCAAGTCTCCAGCATCATCCACGAGAGGCAGGGTGGACAACAGGGCCCGAACCCCAAAACTCTACCCCCTGCTAGGCTGTGTGATCTTGAATAAGTCACTTGACCTCCCAATACTTCTGTTGCTCTAGATGCAAAATGGGGATGATAATTCAAACCTACTGCATAGGATTCTTGTGAAGATTAAAGGACACATTATATAAAAAGTGCTTGAAGCAGTACCTGATACACAGGAAGTGTGCAAAATATATACTATTACTCATTCCCTAGTACCCATGCCCATTACTGTTACTGGTATACTATTACTCTTCGTTGAAGCTCATTCAACAAATTACACGGAAAGTTTTCAACAAATTGTGCCTGACACAGAGCAGGCGCTATAGAAGTGTAGGCTGTTATTATATGAGAGAAGGGCCCTGGACAGGCTATACATTTTTTGATTCCCATGGAAGATGTGTTCCCATCACATACGTGCGGTCATGAGATTACCCTATAGCTTGATAATGCCAGCTATGATTATGCTGGCTCTGTTATTCTGATTCATTTCAATAAGTCACTTTCTGATAGCAAGTTAGCGTTCTATGGAGAAAATGTCCTGGCAAGTTAATATGACAAATATGTCACACTTTATTTTATTTTTCGTTCTTCTATTTTTTAAAGTAGACTTCACACCCGGCGTGGGGCCCAACACGGGGCTCAAACTCACATCCCTGCGATCAACACCTGAGCTGAGATCAGGAGTCGGATGCTTAACCCGCTGAGCCACCCAGGCGCCCCACACTTTATTAGGCACAAAACAAGGTCACATTTCCTTTAATGTTCAATTTGGAGGGACTTCCAACCCTTTCCTGACCAAATTAATCAGATTTAAGCCTTTCTCCTCATACATATTCTTAAGGAAACAGGGTTCGTTCAGTTCAATCAACAAGGCTTTATTAATCACCCGCTATGTGCCAGGAACTATTGAAAACATTGCAGTTAAAGCAGTAAACCAAACAGCTCCCCCTCCAAAGTCCCACTTTCAGGGGGCTCACATTCTAGGGGAAGAGACAAACGATAATTAAGGAGTGAGTTAACCGACATCATAGCTGAATAGTGATAAGTACTAAGGAGAAAGAGCCAGCGAGAGGTGTGGGTGGAGGTGATGTAACTACACAGAGAAGCCAGGGAAGGCAGGACTGCAAGGAGGTGAAGGTGGCATCCATTGGTCTAAGAGTAACCGTTGGTCTGTGGCTTTTCGGTAAGCGGGGCTTCAAATGTTCTCCAATCCAGATTCATCTCCACAACTGCTCACCCTAGCCCATCTGTCCTGTGGGTACTCCCGGCCATCAGGGATGGCCCACCACGGCCAGGTCAACCTCTCCCACGTGCAGAAGCATTCTCTTAATCCCAGAGGTCCACGAGCCCACATCCCCTGCTGTTGGCAAAGACAATGGAGGCCCTGTGTGACCAGCTCACAACTCCCTGGCCTTGTCATACTTCCGAGTTGGGCCCAACCATCACAGAATGTCCCTCCTTCTCTTGTCTACAACCCCAGAATTTAGCCACCTCCTCAAACGACGGGCAGAAAGGTCTTCCTGGTCCAGACAATCCCCAAATACGCTCATCCAACATAGATCTAATGCCTAAGGTCTGGCGTATTCGGTCTCAGCCACAGGTACCTTCTTACAAGAGGATTCGGATTCGGGGGTCAGGCAACTTTTTCTGTAAAGAGCCAGGTAGGAAATATTCTAGATTTGTCAGCCACCTACGTTTCTGCTGTATATTCTTCTTTTTGTTTTACAACCCATTAAAAATCTTTTAAAAAAGTTCCTTGCTCGTGGGCTGTACAAAAACAAGCCACAGGGCATAGTTTAGCAACCCCTGTTCCAATCCACTTGTTGGTTACCTACATTAAAATTAATAAATTGTCCTCATGGCTTATAAATAAGTCTTTTGTTGATATATTTTTGTCGGTTCACTTAGCATTAATAGGATACAGTTATCTACTGCATCAGATTATGCATCATTTGTGTAAGAGACATTCATTTGGTTGCTGGGTAAAAACCATATATATTGTTTGAGGAAGAGGCACTGAAGTTCCTCTTCTGGAACTTCTTTGAGAAGCCCTTGATTAGATCACTTTGGATGTGGAGGTGACTCTCCATGGGCATGGCCAGGAGAGAGGCAGTGATGCAGAGAGAGAGTCACATAGCTCTGCAGGAGACGTTGATGAGCAGGTGAACTTTGGGGCAAGAGTAGATGAGAGGCAGGGCAGAGGGGAAGTGAGGTTGTACCCCACGGGAGGCCACTAAAGCCCGTAAGGAAATGTGAACAAGAGATACAGTCCTGTGGCAGAGTGCCCAAAAGCCTTTTTTAATTTTAATGTTTAAATCAATAGGGCTCTGTAATATTCCATTTTAAGTTATTTGTATTGCTGTAATGTAAACCCCTCGCAGATCCCAATCCTCCAGTTTTGTGCGTTTTTTTTTTTTTTTTTCCTTCACAAGCAAGAACGTGGCTAACTTTAAACCAGCTCAATGTATTATAAGATAGGAAGCACATCAAAGAATTTAAAGAAGAGCTGGCTGTTCCCTGGTGACCCAGCTGGCTTGCCACTCCCCGCATCTGAAGCCCGGGAAGCCGGCTTCTGCTCAGCCTGTTGGGGAGGACACCCAAACATTCCTAAAGGAGGCTGTTGGACAGACAAAACTGGAGGTGTCCACTACACCAGCCTCACTCCAGCATCTCCTGTGAGTGGCATGTGGGGAAGGAGGAAGGGGATCAGAGACCCACATTCTGGTCCTGAGCAGTAGACAGTAGGGGACGGCCACAGACAGTGAGAGCTCTGTGGATGCAGGAGCTCAGAACCAAAGGTGACCCTGAGAAATGAGTCCCTACAAATGCACTTGAAGCCTCTAGGAAGGTCACCGGAGCTTCCCCAGCACGTCGGAAGGGATTTGAATCAAGATTCATGAAAAATCTGGATTATATATCAGTTCCCTTTCCCCATCCCTTAAGCTGTGGCTCCACTGGGCCTGTGAGATTAATGATCCGACCTGAAATAAGGGACAAGGACAGGGACAGAAGCTCTGAGGTCATTGCCTAATCAGCCAGCCAGTGCCTCCATTTAAATATAAGAGGGGGTCCATTCTCTAACAATCCTTGCATCAGAAAGTTCTTCAGTAACCTGGATCTAGGACTTTGGAATTAAGAAAGGGCTTTTTGAGATCCTCATTCACTCATTTTTATTTATCCCCCCCCCCCATTGGGATGCTAAACCAGGTGGTCCCCAGACCAGCAGCATCAGCATCAACCTGGGAAACTTGTTAACAATGCTAATTCTAAGGCCCCAGCCCTGAACTACAAAGTCAGAAATTTAGGGCAGGGGGAATCTGCATTTTCACAATCCCACCAAGTGCTTCTGGTACACGCTCAACTTTAGAACAACCCTTCTATGGGATTTGCCCAAAGTCACAGATGGTTAAGGAAAGAGCCAGAAGATTCCCGGTCCCTGTGCCTTTTATGTCTCATTCAGATCTCTTTCCTGAAATGTGGTCATTTCCGTCCTTTATGCACTAAGTAGTAATGTTTCAGTCCAATTAACTCCGCATCTGTGCCCCGAGTGGTAGATTCTTGCGCTCTGCCCCTAGAATTAGGTCATTGTTGCAAAGATTTGTTTTTCCTCATTTCCACAATGTCAACCCTGACTGTTGTTTTGGTGCTAGTCTTCATCCAATCATTTCCTCTGAAGTCGTAAAGGAGGGAATCACTCAGTCAACAGGAGTCCCGTTTCTTTCTCAACCACTGTCTTGCCAGTAACTTCAATTCCTCTGTCCCTACTGGTACCAGTTCTAGGATGTGTCTTTTTTTTTTTTTTTTAAGTAGGCTTCACACCTAGTGTGGAGTCCAACTCGGGGCTTGAACTCATGACCCTGACCTGAGCTGAGATCAAGAGTCCCATCCTTAACTGACCGAGCCACCCAGTGGCCCTAAGATGCCTCTTAACCCCAGTGCTTCAAGGTCATTCAGAGAAGGACTTAGGGACAGTTTCTTGCTTCACGCTGTGGCCCAGCATCATGGAAGAGGCAGTGTACAATCTCAAGCTTCATCCAAAGGAGTACATGTTGACATCAGCTTATATAAATGGAGTCACTTCTTCCATTGTAACATTTTCTCCATTTTCTCCTAGTTACTCCCTTCCCAGCACCATAACAAATCCGTCCCCATAAGAAGCTGTGAAGATGTTTTAGGAGAGACCAAAAGAATGAGACTTCTAGTAGGACCTTCAAGACCAATGTGGGTATTTGTCCTCAAAGGAATCCACGGCCATCTTGTTCTTCTTGCGGAGTTAGGGCACCTTGTGACATACAGCACTTTCTCATGATCGCCTACATGCTTCCAGATCAGTCTGGGCCCTTCTCTCTCGACACCCCTCACGGGATATCCTGGAACATCAATAATAGAGCCAAATTCCGAGACCACTAAATCATAGGAAAATCACAGGGGAAGAGTGGTGGGCCACTATGGTAGACACTGGTCTTGGGAAAAGTGAGTATCACCACGCAATGATTAAGTGAGAATCACAAAATCTAGGCTGCTGGAAGTCTGAGACACAAAAGGAAGAGAAATACCAGCCAAAGCTGCGTTGGGTTAAAGGCAGGGCTGTCCGACACCCCCCTGAATGCTCAGTATTACGTCCTTGCATGTGGGTGAATGTCCTGTTTTAGGATTGTTTCTGCATGTTTGTTCTTTCTGCACATCACACCCTCTAGGGAGAGCCCTGCCACTGTGGTCCTTCCAGGTTTTTTTTTTCCTTTTTATACAATTTTAAAACAAAATTGAGATCATACAGTATTTACAGTATATATGTATTTTCTCCATAGTTTATAACGTATTTTCCTGCCATTGTACATTTTTATACATTAGCAATTTATTGTCCATGTAGAGTTTCATTGTAAAAAAAAAATAGGTAACATAATATAACCAACCAGTTGTCTATCTGGAGGCATTTATATTCTTCACTGTATTGCCTTTGTAGTGCATTTTATCACTTTTCAATATAAAAATAATTGCATTTGTTCCACTTATTTTTAAGATTTTATTTTTTAATGTTTATTTATTTATTTGCGAGAGAGAGTGTGTGTGTGTGTGTGCATGCATGTGCATAAGCATTGGAGAAGCGCAGAGAGAGAGAGGGAGAGAGAGGATCCCAAGCAGGCTTTGGGCTGTCAGCACAGAGCCTGGCATGGGCCTCAATCTCATGACTCTGAGATCATGACCTGAACCGAAATCAAGAATCAGATGCTTAATGACTGAGCCACCCAGGCGCCCCTAAGAATTTATTTTTGAGTAATCTCTACAGTCAGTGTGGGGTCTCGAACTTACAACCCCGAGATCAAGAATCATGCACTCCACCTACTGAGCCAGCCAGGCACCCCTCTTTGTTCCATTTAATGTTCTGGTCCCGAGTCCTATTTTATATGATTTTAATATTAGCCCATATCGATGGGTTCCCTTTCGTCACATTTGTCTATGATATTTTTTCCCATTCCATTAATCTGCATGGTCATTTTCACTTTCGGTGTGTGTGTGTGTGTGTGTGTGTGTGTTATGTGTGTGTGTGTGCATGTGTATTATGTGTGTGTGTGTGTGTGTGCATGTGTGTGTGTGAGATATATCACATATACATTCATTTTGTAAACAGCTCATGGGTAAATTTCTTTTTTTTCCCCACTTAATCTGAAAGTTTTTTGGTAGAGACTTTAAAGCCATTCACATCTATCATGACATAAGTTATACTTGGTCTTTGCTCTGTAGATCTATTTATGGTTTCTGTTTTCACTGCTTCCTGATTATTTCTCTCTCTCTCTCTCCCTCTGTTTACTATAGTAATCAAATTTACTTTCTCCTCCCATTTATAATTTGGAAATTACATACCTTTGTGTTTTTTACTTGGGTTTACTTAATTTAGGATGTACAGATATATTTGAATTCTATTTCTTCATTCACTAAAAAAAACCATACATTTGCATTTTTAAAGTTCAGACAAGACTTTGTATAAAGCAAAAAGTGAGTTTCCCCAACTTCATTGCCCTCCGCACAGAGAACCACTGCCCTAGCTCTGATGAGTATTTATCTGGACCTTTTTCTGTATGTGTGTGTGTGCGTGTAGATTTGCAGATTTTTGAAAAACACAAATAGGGTCAATATACACTGATGACTATTTGCTTTTTTATTTCATAATGTGTTTCTTTGTAAATAAATGGATACGATACTGTATCAGTCCTAACATATTGTCACGTGTCATAGATTTTTGACAATTCATAGATTGTCACATGAAATAGATTTACCTACTTTGTTTAACCATTCCTCTGCTCATAGATGTTTAAATAGATTCCTATTTTTCACTACTACACTTTAAAAATTTTATTAAAATAAAAAAATATTCTCTTCTATCCATCTTTGTGCACCTGCTCCAGTATTGACACCTAGAAGTGAAATTACGGAGTAAAAAAATATGCACGCTTAAGTTTTTGATAGCTACGATCGAATTACCCTTCAAAATATTGTACCATTATACACTTTCAAAACTTGATGGGAGTACCTGTAGCCTCACATCCTCACTAATGCTGGCTTTTAACCATCTCAAGGTTTTGCTATGTGACGACTGAAAATGGTATTATGGTATTGCTGTAATTCATAGAGCACTGAGTGACGAGACTATGAATCTTTTCATGTTTATTGACCATTTGGTTCTTTCTGTGAACCCGTGTACTTTTATTTACCCTGTACCACACGCACTTTGCCCATTTGCTCGTTCTATTATTTATCTTTATTTTTTAGCAGCTGAAAACAACATGGATTTATTATTTCACCATTTCTGTGTCCTAATTCTTGGTCTGTTATATATGCTGAAATTACATATTCACTGAGTCTGTGTTATATATATATATATATATATATATATATATATATATATATTTTTTTTTTTTTTTTTTTTTAACGTTTATTTTTGAGACAGAGAGAGACAGAGCATGAACGGGGGGAGGGTCAGAGAGAGGGAGACACAGAATCTGAAACAGTCTTCAGGCTCTGAGCGGTCAGCACAGAGCCCGACGCGGAGCTTGAACTCATGGACCGCGAGATCATGACCTGAGCCGAAGTTGGCCGCTTAACTGACTGAGCCACCCAGGCGCCCTATATATTTATTTTTACAGTGATTTTTATTTGTTTATAGTGATGTTTGCCCTACAGAAGTTGAACGTTCTGTAGTAATCATACATCTGTGCATCCTTCCTTCCAAAGCTTCTACGTTTCATGTCTTCCTTCCCTACCACACAATAGTAAAGACAGTCTACATTTTTTCAAAGTTACTTTTTAGTTCATATTTTAAATTTTCCGTACAGTAAAATTCACTCTTTAGTGTACTACTCTGCGAATTTTTTCAACCTTTTTAAAAATTTTTAGAGACAGGGAGAGAGAGAGCACGTGCGAGTGGGGAAGAGGGGAGGAGAGAGAGTGAGAATCTTAAGCAGGCTCCACACGCAGTGCAGAGCCCGACGCAGGGCTCCATCCCACAGCCCCAGGATCATGACCTGGGCCGAAATCAAGAGTCGGATGTTCAACCAACTGAGCCACTCGTGTGGAATGAATTTTAAAAACTCATACAGCCAAGTAACCACCGCCCCACACAAGATATGGAACAGTTCTACAGATTCCCAAATTCATCCATGCCTTTCTTCCCACCCCCAACCACTGATCTGTTTTCTTTTTTTTATTTTTTTTAACGTTTATTTATTTTTGAGACAGAGACAGAGCATGAACAGGGGAGGGGCAGAGAGAGAGAGGGAGACACAGAATCAGAAGCAGGCTCTAGGCTCTGAGCCATCAGCCCAGAGCCCGACGTGGGGCTCGAACTCACGGACCGTGAGATCGTGACCTGGGCTGAAGTCGGACGTCTAACCGACTGAGCCACCCGGGCGCCCCACGATCCGTTTTCAAGGATTTCTCATGTCAATGCAATCATGATGTTTTATCTGACTTCCTTCCCTTAGCATAATACATATGAGATTCATACATGTTGCAGCATGTATTAGCAGCTTGTTATTTTCATTGCTGAATAGTATTCCACAGCTTGTTGATCCATTCACCAACCAAAGGGCATTTGGGTTGTTTCTGGTTTGGGGCTATTATGAATAAAGACATTATGAACATTCACATAAAGGTTTTGGGTGAGTATACGTTTTCATCTCTCTTGCTTAAATCACTCAGAGAAGGACAGCTGGATCATGTAGTATGTCTATACTTAATAAACATCAAACTGTCTTCCAAAGTGACTGTACTATTTTGCCTTCCCACCTGCAGAGCATGAGACTTCCAGATGCTTGGCAGTTGGTATTGTCAGATTTCAAAAAAATATTCTAATAAGAGTATAGTGGCAACTCGCTGTGGTTTGAATTTGCATTTCCCTCAGCTAATGACGCTCAGCGTCTTTTGTTGTATTTCTTTGCCATCCCTACGTGTTATTTGCTGAAGTGTCTGTTCAAATCTTTTGTCTGTTTTTAAGAGTGGGTTATTTATCTTTTAGCATTGAATTTTAAAAGTCCTTTAGATTTTTGCAGCACGAGTCCTTGGTCACATATATAACGTGCCAACATTGCTCCCAGTGCGTGGCTCATTTTCTCAATCTTTTTAACAGTGTCATTTGCAGAGCAACGTTTAACTTTGAGGGACTCAAATTTACAATTCGCCATTGTATATGGATCGTGCTTTTGGTATTGTGTTGAAGAAATCTTTGCCTGAGCCAAGTTCACAAAGATTTTTTTTTTCTAGACATTTTATGGTTTGGGATTTCACGTTTAGGTCTATGATCCACTTTTAGTTACTTTTGCAGAAGATGGAGGTGCTGAACTGAGGTCCAGTTTTTGCATGTGGATGTCCAATTGTTCGAGCACCCACAATTGGAAGTACTCTCCTTTCTCCACTGAATTGTGTTTGCACCTTTGTCAAAAACCAGCTGGCCAATTTGATCTATTTCTGGACTCTTTCTTCTGTTCCACGAGTCCCGTGTCTATCTTTTTACCACATCACAGTACCACACTGTCCTGATCTCCGTAGCTCTATAATAGCTCTTGAAATCAGATAGTGTGAGTCCTACAACCTTGTTTTCTTTTCCAAAACTGATTATTTTAGTTCTTTTGTCTTCCCATATAAATTTTAGGTATGCCATCTAACAACAACAAAATAACAATCCTACTGGATTTTGATTAGTCTTGCACTGATCCATACATTAGTTTTGGGAGAACTGGCACCTTCACAATATTGGGTCTTTCAATCCACGGACACGGTATTTATTTAGGTATTTGCTGTCTTTCATCAGAGTTTTATAGTCTTAATTACACAGAAAATGCATATTTTGTTAACTGTATCCTAAATATTTCATTCGCGGGGGGGGGAGGGTGTTACTAGAATGATGCTATTTTTGGTGATAAATAATACTGATTTTAATTTTGTTTTCTATTCGTTCACTGTGCGTATATACAGCTACTATTGATTTTTGCCTGTTGACCTTGTATCCTGCAATCTCACTGAAATACTCATTAGTTCTAGTAATTTTTTGATAGATTCTTTGGGATTTTCTAAGTAGACAATCGTGTCCGAAAGTAGGAAGTTTTATTTCTTCCTTGCCAAGCTGTATACCTTTCCTTGTGTTATTGTCCTAGCTGAAACCTCCAGGGTAAAGCTGAATAGAGGTGGGAGAGTGAACATCCTTGGCTTGTTTCCAATCTCAGAAAAATCACTTGGTCTTTCATCGTTAAGTTCAATGTACTTTTTTTTGATAGATGCCTTTTTTATCAAATTAAGGAATTTTTTTTCTATTGCTAGTTTCCTGGGTTTAAATTAAAAAAATGTTTTTAACGTTTATTTATTATTGAGAGACAGAGAGACACAGAGTGTGATCAGGGGAGGGGTAGAGAGAGGGGGAGACACAGAATCTGAAGCAGGCTCCAGGTTCTGAGCTGTCAGCACAGAGCCTGACACGGGGTTTGAACTCACAAACTGCGAGATCATGACCTGAGCCGAAGTCGGTTGCCCAACCGACTGAGCCACACAGGCGCCCCTAATTTTTTGTAACATTTATTTATTTTTGAGAGACAGAGAGAGACAGAGTATGAGCAAAGGAGGGGCAGACAGAGAGGGAGACACAGAATCTGAAGCAGGCTCCAGGCTCTGAGCTGTCAGCACAGAGCCCTATGCGGGGCTCAAACCCATGAACCGGGAGATCGTGACCTGAGCTGAAGTCAGATGCTTAACTGACTGAGCCATCCAGGTGCCCCCCAGCTTTTTTTTTTTAACTGGAATACAGTTGACACTAGTTTTCTGAGTTTTTCATCAGGGGGATTTTGAATTTTGTCAAATACTTATTCTACATCTATTGAGATTATTACCCAGTACTTTAAAATTTGTATACTTAGATCTCTAATCCACCTAGAATGTATTTTTATATTGTATGTGGAAGTGAACTTTATATTCCCCCAAATGATTAACTAATTGTTGAAACCTTTTAACACATTGTCTATCATTTCCCCACTCATTTGAAATGTCACTTTTATCGTACATTGAACTCATAAATACATGTTTCTGGACCATCTCTTTTGTTCCATCAACTTATTGATCTGTTCCTCTGCCAATCTACACTGAGTCAATTACCAAAGCTTGGTGATTTGTATTAATATCTGCTGGAAAATGTCATTCCTGCCATTTTTCTCTTTCAGGTGAATTAGAATCACCTTGCCAAATTTCATACAGAAACTTGTCAGTATATTGTTCAGGACAGTGTTAAAATTATAAATCTGGGGGAATTATTATTATTCTACAGCACCGAGCTTTTCTGTTAAGAAACAATATGTATTTCTCCAGGTCTCTTTGTATGAACTTCAGTTCCATTGAATACTTTCTTTCATGGAGATCTTTATATAGTCAGCTTAAAAATATCTTACTAGTTCCAAAGTTTCTCATTTTTCTTGGATTTTTCCATGTAGATGGAAATAATCGTTTGCCCAAAGTGACAGTTTTGTATCTTTCTTCCAATATTTATATCCTATTTTTTTGCCTGTTTTTTTTTTTTTTTCATTATTGCATTTAATGGGCATCTCGTTCAATGCTAAATGTGCTAGGAGCTATTGTTCCCCATTTTAATGGGACTGCTTCAAGTCTTTCATGATTAAGCATTGTTTGTTGTAGATTTTTGGTAGAGAACCCTTTTCAAATGTAGGAGGCTTTATTCTATGACCCATTTACTAAGACTTCCTTTTTAAAGTAGGAATGTGTATTGCATTTTGTTAACTCTTTTTTGGGGGCAACTATTGAGATAATCATCTCTTTTCTCTTCAGAGAATACAATGAATTCTATTATTGTATTTTCTATTTTTCGACTACTCTTGGTCTCCTGGGATAAGCTCAAGTTGGGCATGATGCAGTATTCTTTTAATATCTACTAGATTTGATATGCTAACAATTTATTTAGAAATTTTGTATTTATGTTCATCAGTGAAATTAACTTTCTTTTTTTAAATCTTGTGTTCATCTGATTTCAGAACTGGGATAATATCTACCTCTTAGATGGATTGCAAAGCTTTCGATCTGTTTTATGGGCTAGAACCATTTATATAACTTGGGAAATATCTTTTCCTTTGTTTTGGTAGCTTTAGATTGCAAAACTACTTGGGTCTGGTGCATGTTAATATTTTTTTTTTTAGATTTTAAATTATTTTTCATTTATTTTTGGGTGATGGTCCATAGGTTTTTTCCTGCTTATTGAATCAGCTTTGGCAATTTGTTTGTACTTTTATGGATCAAACGTTTCAATTTTTAATTGCACTTATTTAAAATTGCACATGGCAATCAGCTTTCCCCACGTTTTTTGTCCCTTTGTTATTTATATCTTCTCCTTTTTTCCCCCTTACCCTCATTCACCAAGAATTCATCTATCTTATTGGTCTTGACAAGGTAGTAGTAATTGGTTTTAGTGATGACGCCCAATCTTTCTTATTTCGTTAATTTCTACTTTTGTTCTTATTCTCTTTCCTTTTATTTCTTTGGGCTTATTTTTCCCTATTTCTAGCTCTCGAATCAAACGCTTAGTTTGTTTATTTCCACAATTTCTGTTTTCTACAAGCACGTAAGGCTGTAAATCTTTCCATTTGCACCATGTTGGCAGTGTGCACTGATCTTGAAATGTAGTGTGCTCATTTGTTCATTCCTAAGTAGTTTGTAATTTCAATTTTAATTCCTCCTTAATCCAAGTTAATTAGAAGTGTGCTTTCTCGTTTTCAAGAGGACAGAGTTTGTGTGTGTGTGTGTGTGTGTGTGTGTGTGTGTCTATCACCTTTTACTATTTTTTTTGTTGTCGTTAAAGAATTTTCTGCATTTGGTCAGTGAATGTAGGTGTATAATTTCTACTCTATAAAACGCTATCGAAATTTTCTTTGAAAATACCCCATGTCTGTCAAAAATACACGTATCTCCATTATTTCTTGAGCATAAAGTGTCTTAACAATGTTAATTGACTCTTCTGTAGCCTTTTTAAAATGTCTACTTAAAATATTAATTTGGTTTCCTTTGTTCCATCTGTTTCTGTTAGTTCTTAATCTCTGGGTCATTTTTGTTTCAGGAGTTTTAGGCGCATAGCTCTTTAGGGTTTGCGACTTCTCATTCTTTGACTACTGACACTCTGGGCTAATTCATGCATCTTATTTTTGTTTTCTGTTTACCATGTTTTGTTATTTATTATGTCTCCTTTTTCTCCTTACCCTTTTGATGAATTGATGACATTTTCCTATTTTTATTTTTTATTTTTTTGTCTTATATGGTTAGGGAGTTCTATATCCTATTCCAATTTTCCTTGGGGTTACTCTAATTTTTAAGCACATACTTAAACTTGTTTTATAAAATCAGTACCTTCAGTTAATGAATACAGCTAAGCTTCCCTCTGAATAAGTTGAGAACCTTTTCATGCTTTTACTTTTCTCCTCTGCCCCTGCTCCCTCTCAAGTGAGATCCCATTAGAGATTGTAATTCCAGATTGTACCCCCCACACACACTCTCCTCAGCCAATAATGATTTTAAATTTCACCACAAGTTTTGCCGTGTTTTGTGTCCCTCAAGCCTTCCTCTTTGATTCATTTTTCATTTCCCTGAAATACGCTGTTTAGTCATTCGTCCGGAGAGGATGCTCGAGTGGTATACTTTCTGAACCCTTACATTTCTGAAAGTGTTTTTATTTTGCTCTCACACTTGAATGATGAGTTCACCTGGGTATAGAATTCTAAGTTCAAAACAATTTTCCTTCAGGACCTTGAGAGCTTTGCTCCATTGTCTCCCTGAATCCATTGTTGCTGAAGAGAAGTTTTCCATCCTAATGGCCGGGTCCACCACTGTGCTCCTATTCAGGGACTAGAGAGCAGATTAAAAGGGACATCCAACTGGATGTTCCTGGGGCTGGGTCCCCAGTTCATGTCACTTCTCAATCACTCATTCGTGTAGCAAATATTTTTGTGCCTGTCATGTTCCAGGCTCTGTAGTGGGATTTGTTTTGAAAGAAAATATTGCATGCACACAGACAAGCACGGGGAGTAATGTAGCACACAGGAGTGTACCCACCATCCGCATTGAGAAATCTTACCATTTTGCCTTGTTTGCTTCAGGTTTTTAAAAAACAAATAAAACACTAAAGAATTCATTGAAATCCCCTTCCTTTTCCTTCCGAACCAGAGATAACTGCCCAAGATTTTGGGTTTCTCATACTCATTTATGGATTATGCTTATCATATATGGATATACTATGGCCATATATGGATAAACAATATATAGTAGCTAATATAGTGCTTACGACATGCACTAATTACATTACATACATTAACTACTTAAGTTCTCACCACGACTCCGCGAGGGAGGCGCTATGGCTATCTCCTTTTATTAATGAGAAGTTACTTAATTAAGGTCACACAGCAGCTGACCAGCTAAGCGACAGCAGCAGAACCTGGCAGCTTGGCCACGGAGTTTGTGCCATTAACAACTATAACATGCTAATTTGGCAATAACTCCCATGTACTTAACCTTTGTGTAAATGCTAATCATATTAGACACACTCCTCTCAAATCTTAGGTTGGTTGGTTTTTTTTTTTTCCCCTGCCCTGACTACTGAGCAGAAAACATTCTCCATGATCTGGCTAGCGTGGGTTCGTAATTTACTTTTACCAACACATAGTACTGCCTTGCATTTTTATGAATCTTTAGATTGCTTCAAAAATCTGTAGCAACTGTGACACCAAACATACTTGCAGCTCTGTCCTAGGGCCAAGGACAAGAATTTCTCTAAGGTATATACCGAGGCGTGAAATTTCTAAGTCACAGGGGATACACACTGTCATCCTTACCAGTTATTGTCAAATTGCTGCCCCGACTTCTGTTTTTCCGTGTGAAAGGAGAGTCTTATGCCTTGTGCCACGATTTGTTGTTTTTTTTTTTTTTAATTTTTTTTTAACGCTTATTTATTTTTGAGACAGAGAGAGACAGAGCATGAACGGGGGAGGGTCAGAGACAGAGGGAGACACAGAATCTGAAACAGGCTCCAGGCTCTGAGCCATCAGCACAGAGCCCGACGCGGGGCTTGAACTCATGAACCGTGAGATCATGACCTGAGCCGAAGTCGGGCGCTTAACCGACTGAGCCACCCAGGCACCCCTTGTGCCATGATTTGAATCTGGCTTATTAGACTCCACTTATATTGCTGAACTATTGGGCTATTATACTGCAGAACCTTCTATCACCTGCTTTTTTTTTTTTTTTTTTTTTTTTTTTGTCTGTCTTAATACAGATACCTCAGTTGGGCCTTTGCTCTCAGTCTCATTACGTAAAAATATTTACCAATTATTTGCTATGTGCTAATTCTTCCTGTCGATGGTTATTTTTTGAAGCCCACAACACTGCAGGCACTGAAAAGTATTTTAAACTAGTCCCATAAAGGCTCACCTGTTTTTCATAAGGTCATGTGTACTTCACTTAGACTTGTAAGTTAACACGAGCCTGAACATACCAGGCAAGACGGCCAGCTGTGTCTAAAAGAAACCTGACAGCTAAAAACACAGGGGCTTTTTACTAAGAGTTGAAACCGAATGTAAAACAATAGACTTAAATGATTAGATTATGTGAAATAGAAAATACTTGAGGGGTGTCTGGGTGGCTCAGTCGGTTAAGCGTCCAACTTCGGCTCTGGTCATCATCTCCAGGTTCGTGGGTTCGAGCCCCGTGTCAGGCTCTGTGCTGACAGCTCAGGGCCTGGAGCCTGCTTCAGATTCTGTGTCTCCCTCTCTCTCTGCCCCTCCCCTGCTCATGATCTGTCTCCCATGATCATGATCTGTCCATGCTCATGATCTGATTTGTCTTAAAAAAAATAAACATTAAAAAATACTTGATTTTTATAGTTTAATACTAAATTTTAAAAATACTTTAAAAATACTTACTGTCTTATTATGATACTAAAAATTTATTATACATATAATTATATGTAGCATTTTGAGAAACTCTACCAAGAGTTGGAATTCCTGTCCTCCAGGAATTACATATACACATATGTCGCTTTTTAAAAAACTCTTTTATTCTGCTGCTCGGCCAGGGATGCCTCTTCTGACTGCAAACACTTCAGACTCATAGATCTGACAGCTGGTTCAGCATCTCCAATGAGATGTCCACAGAGTACCTCAAAGTCTCCAAAACCAAATTCCCACTTTCTCTCTCCCATACCCTGCTTTGAAAGTCTTCTTTCTCTCAAAAGAAAAAAAAACATTCTCCGAGTTACTGGGCTGAAATTCTTGGGAGTCCTTCGTGAGTCCTTCCCTTCTCTTGTAGCCTGCGCCTAACATACAGGCAAGCAGGTATCCCACACGCTCACTGCAAAAGACATCCAGACTCTGACCACGTCTCCCCATCTTCCCCGCTACCACTCTGGTCATCATCATCTTTTGCTTGGATTTCTGCAGTGGCTAACTCACTGCTCTCCTGCCTCCACTCCTGCCCACGCTCTAGTCTATTTGCTACACAGCCACCAGGGTGAACCTTTAAAAAGTAAGTCAGATCATGGCACTGCTCAGAATTCTTAAGACTTGCCATCCCTTTTTACGTGGGTTTATAAGGTCAAAGATGATCTGCCTCCCACCCATCCAGATCCCTGAACTCATCCCTGCTCTTACCATCTCTTTCCCTTCACTTACCCTGCTTCAGCCTTGACCTGGCAACGTAATGACTCCCCAAAGATATCCACATCCTAAAACTCAGAACCCATGAATGTGTTACATTGTTATAGTAGTCTGACTAAATATGCTGGCGGTTTGTATTAGGGCATTGGCAGGGAAGATAAGAAGAGTGAATGGTCAAGATATATTCTGAAGGTAGAATTAACCAAACATGAAGGTGAACTAAATGCAGGGGCTGAGAGGGAGGTGTCAAGGATGACCCCCCCCCCCCCGTTTCCTGGTTTGAAGGACAAGCTGGACGAAAGTGCTATTTCCTAAGACAAGAAAGAATGCAGGAGGAGTAGATTTGGGATAACCACCACAAATACAGCTTTTGAATATATTCAGCTTGTGCTAACTATGAGACACCACAACTATCAAGTACTCAGAGGAATTTAGGACTACCTGACCTCTCTGGAAAACAGACCTGGTGTAAAAAGATTATAATTTCGTAAGGTGTTGGTATACAGGCGTACCTAAAGTCAAGGAGCATGTTCAAAATTACCTAGGGAGAGTAGATAAAATTGAGAGAAGAGGGCACTGTATAGGATTCTGCAGAACGTTACGCTTTAAACATTAGGTAAAGGAGGAGAAATGAGCAATTAAGACTGAGAAGGAACCGTTAGAAAGATGGAAATAAGGCCAAAAGAATGCAGTTTCACAGAAGCCAAAAGAGAATGTTTCAAGGATTACTCAACTGCTCTCGAGACTTCTAGTAATTTGAGGATTGGATTTAGCAACAAGGATCAATGTTGATTTTTTTTTTTTTTTTTAGAAAAGAGGGTTTGTTTTTTTTAATTGTGGTAAAATATACACAAAATGTACCGCTTTAACCATTTTTAGGTATACAGCTCAGTGGCATTAAGTACATTCACGTTGTTGTATGCCAATGTTGCTCTTAGCAAGAATTTCTGCAGCAGTGTGAGGGCTAAATTTTGGAGCGATTTTAATAAGATGTGGGGTAAGGAATTGTTGAGAATACAGAACGTATTTGGCTCTTGAGATGCCTGGCTTTGAAAGGGAATGTGGCTATGTGGCAATAGCTACAGAAGAATGGAGAGTTGAGAGACAAACTTTTTTTTTTTAATGTTTATTTCTGAGAGAGAGAGAGAGAGAGAGAGAGAGAGAGACAGAGCTCAAGTGGGGAGGGGGCAGAGAGCGAGGAAGACACAGAATCCGAATCAGGCTCTAGGCTCTGAGCTGTCAGCACAGAGCCCGATGTGGGGCTTGAACCCACAAACCCCAAGATCATAACTTAGACCGAAGTCGGACGCTTAATGGACTGAGTCACCCAGGTGCCCAACTTTTTTTTTTTTTTTTGAGATATTAGTCCATGACTGAATGTTGATTCAAATTATTCTACAGAGAAGGAGAGACAGAAAATACTGGAGAGAGAGGGCATGTTATGGATTGCGGACTCTGAGGGGCCAGAACTCATGAGAATGAGCTGGCTTTTGCCAAAGGGTAGGAAGGAAAGTGCACAGATGCAAACAGGTTTGCAATATTTCTGGGAATGCACGATATCTGTTTGAGATTGGTAATCATGAATGAATAGTGGTACTAACCTGTTTATATATTCCCGTTCATGTATGCCCTATTTATAGACTGTCTACTATGTGCCTCCTGTGAGCCATTTGTGACCAAAGGGAGGGACAGGTCAGCCTCTCAAGGCCTTCAGGAATATCTCTTTGATGTTGCTCCTGGAAACTTCGGAGTGGGCTTAGGAAGATATTGTTTTCTGTAACATTTATTTCAAGACCACAGTATACGATATGCTGAGAAATGGCCCCTTTTCTACTTTCCATTTCAAATAACCCCCCCATT